>NW_007250968.1:143904-149495 GCF_000164805.1 Carlito syrichta | reverse complement strand
CGGAAGGCTGAGGCGGAAGGACCGCCGGAGCCCAGCAGGTCGAGGCTGCGGTGGCCGGGAGCGGCCACTGCACTCCAGTCTGGGTGACAGAGTGAGACTCCAACTCAAAAAATAAATAAATAAATAAATAAATAAATAAAAGAAAATATCTAATTGCACACATCAGAGTAAAACTACAGACTGCTGTGGACAAAGAGAAGACCTTAAAGGCGCCAGAGAAGAAAGATAATCTTCAAAGCAATGATGACATTTTTCCACGATATGGATACCAAACTATGGTGAAATAATATCTGTGTGTGAAAACAATCACAGGCAAACCCTATATTATATACTCAGTCAAATTATCTTTCAAGAATGAGCAAATCTTGAAAAGTTAAACACAGAATTACCGTATGACCCAGGAATTCCATTTCTGGCTATATATGCAAAAGAATTGGAAACAAATATTCAAACCCTTATAACAAATGTTTATAGCAGCTCAGTTCCCAATAGCCAAGAAGTAGAAGCAACTCAAATGTCCATCAACTGATAAATGAACAAACAAAACATAGTGCATCCATAAAATGAAATATTATTCAATCAAAACAGGAAATGAGGCTGGACAAGGTGGCGCACAGTGGTAATCCCAGAGCTTCAGGAGACCAAGGCAAGAAGATTGCTTGAGGGCCAGGAGTCTGAGACCTAACTGGACAACAACAAAACCCTGTCCCTACATTAAAAAAAATCAGACTGGGTGCAGTGGCTCACCCCCATAATCCCAGCACTTTGGGAGGCCAAGATGAGACAATTGCCTGAGCTCAGGGGTTCGAGACCAGCTTGTGCAACTTGGTGAGACCTCGTCTCTACAATAAGTCAAAAAATTAGCCAGGCAGGGTGGTACATACCTGTAGTTCCATCTAGTTGGAAGTCTGAGGCCAAGGATGACTTGAGCCCAGCAGGCGGAGGCTGCAGTGGCCATGAGTGTGCCACTTCACTCCAGCCTGGGTGACAGTGTGAGACTCCCGATTCTAAATAAATACATAGAACGAAATACTGATACATTCTACAATGTGGATGAACCTTGAAAACATTATGCTAAGTGAAAGAAGTCAGGCACAGAAGGTTACATCTTGCATGATTCCATTTATATGAAATATCCGGAAGCAAATTCATAGAGACAGAAAGCCTATTAGTTATTGCTGGAGGCTGGAGGAGAAGGAAGGGAGTAATGGAGAATGACTGCTTGCCAGGCTCAGTGGCTCAGCCTGTAATCCCAGCGCTTTGGGAGGCTGAGGTGAGTGGATTGCCTGAGCCCACGGGTTCGAGACCCACCTGGGCAACTTGGCGAGACCTCATCTCTACAATAAATAAAAAATTAGCCGGGCATGGTAGCATGCACCTGTAGTTCCAGCTACTTGGAAGGCTGAGGCAGAAGGATCACTGGAGCCTGGCAGGTTGAGGCTGCGGTGGCTGGGAGTGGTCACTGCACTCCAGTCTGGGTGATAGAGTGAGACTCCAACTCAAAAAAAAAAAGAAAATGTCTTAGAATTACATAGAGATGATAGTCACACAACATTGTGAACATACTAAATTCCACTGAATTATATACTTTAAAAGTAATTTAGTGGATGGGTGTGGTGGTTCACACCTGTAATCCCAGCAATTTGGGAGGCCGAGGTGGGAGGATTGCTTGAGTCCATTGGTTTGAGACCAACCTGGGCAACTTGGTGAGATCTCATCTCTATAATAAATTTAAAAATTAACCGAGTATAGTGGTGCATGCCTGTAGTTCCAGCTACTTGGAAGGCTGAGGTGAAAGGATCGCCTGAGTCCAGGAGGTCAAGGCTGTGGTGGCCGTGAGCGTGCTACTGCACTCCAGCCTAGGTGACAAAGTGAGACTCTGACTCAAAAAAAAAACAAACACAAAACCAAAAGTAATTTAGTGACTGGGCCTGGTGGCTCACACCTATAATCCCAGCTTTTTGGAAGGCTGAGGTGGGAGGATTGCTTGAACCCAAGAGTTTAAGATCAGTCTGGGCAGCATAGCAAGAACTCATCTCTACAAAAAAATTTTAAAAATTAGCTAGGTGTGGTGGTGTGGGCCTGTAGTCCCAATTACTCCGGAGTTTAGGAGGGTCACCTGAACCTAGCAGATTGAGGCTACTGTGGCCATGATCATGCCACTGCACTCCAGCCTGGGTGACAGAGTGACTCTGACTCAAAAAAAAAAAAAAGAATTTTAAACAGGTACTCAGGATTGCCTGAGCCCCGGGTGCAGTGGCTCACGCCCATAATCCCAGCACTTTGGGAAGCCAAGGTGAGACGATTGCCTGAGCTCAGGGGTTCGAGACCAGCCTGCGCAACTTGGTGAGACCTCGTCTCTACAATAAGAAAAAGCCACTGTTGGCTTTCTCTCTCCATAGATTTAACTGTTATGGGTCTTTTACATAAATAGAATCATACAATATGTGACCTTTTATATCTGGCCAAAGTGAGTGGATTACCTGAGCCTGCAGGTTTGAGACCAGCCCGGGCAACTTTGTGAGACCCTGTCTCTAAAACAGGTAGATAGATAGATAGATAGATAGATAAATAGATAGATAGATAGATAGATAGACAGATAGATAGATAAGCCAGGTGTGGTAGCCTGCGCCTGTAATTTTGGCTACTTGGAAGGCTGAGGCAGAAGGATCACTGGAGCCCAGCAGGTCGACACTGGAGTGGCCGAGAGTGTGCCATTGCACTCTAGTCTGGGTGACAGAGTGAGACTCTGACTCAAAAAAAGAAAAACAGGTACTCAAAAGAATATCTATTTAGGAATGCTCATGGCGGCACTATTTAGAATAGCCAAAAGGTAGAAACAGTGCAGATGCCATCAATGGATGAGTGAATAAACAAAATGTGGAATCAACACACGGTGGACTCTTACTCAGCCATAAAGAGGAATGCAGTGCTGACACATGTGACAACAGGTATGAACCTTGAAGACATTATACCAGACACAAAAGGTCACATTGTTTGAAGACATTATACCAGACACAAAAGGTCACATTGTTTGAAGACATTATACCAGACACAAAAGGTCACATATTGTTTGATTCTATTTATGTGAAAGATCCATAACAGTTAAATCTATGGAGACAGAAAGCCAATCAGTGGTTGCCTGGCCCTCAGGGAAGAGGGGAATGGGCAGTGACTGTTTAATGGGGTGTGTAATGTTAAATGGTTAATTTTATATATCATGTGAATTTTACTTCCATAAGAAATCTCTGGCCGGGCACGGTGGCTCACACCTATAATTCTAGCACTTTGTGAGGCCGAGGTGACAGGATTGCCTGAAACCACAGGTTTGAGACCAGCCTGGGCAACTTGGAGAGAACTCATCTCTACAATACATTAAAAAAAAAAAATAGCCAGGCGTGGTGGCACATGCCTGTAGTTCCAGCTACTTGGAAGACTGAGGTGGAAGGATCACCTGAGCCCAGCAGGTCCAGGCTGTAATGGCCATAAGCATGTCACTGTACTCCAGCCTGGGTGACACAGTGAGACTCCAACTCAAAAAAGAAATCCCTGGCTGGATCTGATGGCTTACATGTGTCATCCCAGCAGTTTGGGAGACCAAGGCAGGTGAATCATTTGACCGGGAGTTCCAGACCAACCTGGGCAATACAGTGAGACCTCGTCTCTATGAAAGTCAAAAAATTAGCCAGTCATGGTGGCGTGCGCCCATAGTCCCAGCTACGTGGGAAGCTGAGACAGGATTCCTGAGGCCAAGAGGTTGAGGCTGCGGTGAGTTGTGATGGTGCATTGCACACTCTAGCCTGGGCAATGGAGTGAGACCCCAACTCAAAAAAATAAGAAAAGAAAACCCTAGCCTGGGTGCTGTGGCTCACGCCTATAATCCCAGCACTTTGGGAGGCCAAGGTGAGAGGCTTGCCTGAGCCCATGGGTTTGAGACCAGCCTGGGCAACTTGGCAAGACCTCATCTCTACAATATATAAAAAAATTTGCCGGGCGTGGTGGTGCACGCCTGTAGTTCCAGCTACTTGGAAGACTGAGGTGGAAAGATCACCTGAGCCCAGCAGGTTGAGGCTGTGGTGGCTGTGAGCCTGCCACTGTCCTCCAACCCCGGGGCGAGAGTGAGACTCCACTTCAAAGAAAAAAAGAAGAAAAGAAAACCCTGTAGGTCATAAAAAAGAAAAAGAAACCCTATAGGTCAAAGAAGAAACTGCAATAAGAATTAGAAAGGGTCTGGCCAGGGCCTTTTATGAGAGAAAGGAGAGGATTTAGTGCCAGGGGCAGGGAGGGCTCGGCCTCATGTGTTCTAATCACCAGCCCTGCAGCAGCACTCCAGCTGGAGCATCCTACAGGCCTTGGAAAAACCTGGGGAGATAAGCCACGTTCCACCATAAATCTTGCCTGACACGCTAGCCCCCTGTCCGCCCCTCCCACATGTGCACAAGGACCAGAGAGATTCCGACTGTAACATTTGCTTCATTACAGTAATACAATCCCCATCGCAGGCGGGGCTTTTTTTGGTACACACCATGTACCGATGCATCTACGCTGCGCTTGGGCGGTTAGAGCCGCTCCCTGGTCATGCTATCATGCCTTTCCTGTGACGTTACACCCCTCCCTTTATCTCATAAAAGGCCCGGACTGCACCCTTCCGGGATCCAGCCCAAGAACTCCTTCTTCCCAGAGGTCTCCCATGTATGAGCCCCAGTAAGGCCTTGTCTGGGAATCTCTTTGGTCTCCTGTCAATTTCTGTTACACGAGAGGCTGAGAACCTGCGGTCTGTAACATTAGCATGATCGTGGAGGAGTTCTAACCCCGCAAGAGTAGAGTAGATACACGAACCTCTTTATATGTTACATGTACCAAAAAAATGGCAGATAAGCCCTGTCTCGGGTGGGGATTTTAGTATTATAAGGATAAGATTAGATCTGTCTTTTTTTGGAGTTGTGTAGAGGGGTTAATTCTCCTGAGTAAGACTTATGGCAAACTTGCTTATCTTGGTTTCTTTTCTTTTTTTTTTGGTACAGACAGGGTCTCACTATGTTACCCAGGTTGATCTTAAAATCCTGGGCTCAAGCAATCCTCCTACCTCAACCTTTCAAAATGGTGGGATTATAGGTGCTAGCTACCACACTTGGCCTATCTCGGTTTCTTTTTCTTTCCTTTTTTTTTTTTTTTGAGTTGGAGTCTCACTCCAACACCCAGACTGGAGTGCAGTGGCATGCTCCTGGCCACCGCAGCCTCGACCTGCTGGGCCCCAGCGATCCTTTCGCCTCAGCCTTCCAAGTAGCTGGAACTACAGGTACGCACTACCACGCCCGGCTAATTTTTGATTTATTGTAGAGACAAAGTCTCACCAAGTTGCCCGGGTGGGTCTTGAACCCCGCGGGCTCAGACAATCCACTTGCCTCGGCCTCCCAAAGTGCTGGGATTACAAGATGCAGAGCCACTGAGCCCGGCATCTTGGTTTCTTTTTTCTTTTCTTTTTTTTTTGAGTTGGAGTCTCACTCTGTCACCCAGACTGGAGTGCAGTGGCCGCTCCCGGCCACCGCACCCTCGACCTGCTGGGCTCCGGCGATCCTTCCGCCTCCAGC
>NW_007250968.1:137309-143884 GCF_000164805.1 Carlito syrichta | reverse complement strand
GCAGGCTCAGGCAGTCCACTCACCTCAGCCTCCCAAAGGCGCGGGATTACAGGCTGAGCCACCGAGCCCGGTGGCATCTTGGTTTCTTTAGACAAGTAAGGTCTGGCCGTGAGTGGTTATGTGGGGAGAGGTACCTTAGTGGATTGGAGGTGGAGTCCCATCCCTATACTATCTCAAGGGTGGAGTGAACCTGCTTCACAAGTACGGAGAACAACTGTAACACACAACCCCTAAATATCAGAACTAACTCTTTTCCAGTGCCATAATGATCAACACCATTCAAGTCCAAGTCCTGACTAATGATGTGAGAAGACCTTCCCTACCAATCCGCAGCATAAAAAATCAGCCTTTATATTAAGCTACCCAGGACTTTGAGGGTTTTGTTACTGCAGCATTTGCGAATGCCCGGCATATGGCCCCAAGCAGGGGGTTGGAGCCTGGAGAGGAGTCCTGCGGGTAGCCAACCCAGGACGCCCCCTCCTCTCAGGCTCCAGCCTGGGCACGAGGCCATGCTAGGCCGTGGTGAAGTGTCCTCCCGCCTGCTGACCACGTCTTGCAGCTCTGCAGAGGGAATGTTCTCGTGCACACCTCCCTCAGGCAGTCAGCCCTCCGGGCTGGTTCAGTAGGATCGGGCTCTCCTGGGTCAATGCCCTTAACCTTTGGTTACCTTTAGTTCACCTTTGCTTCATTGCAATATTACAAAATCCTGCCTGTAGAGAGAAATTACAGCCATTTCATGTACATGCGACATTGAATGTTTCCACACTGAGCCTGTGCCCCAGAAGCCCCACCCTGTTCACACTGAATCCACACCTGCCCTGTGTAAGATGCTGTATCATAACCCCTGTGCCTTTTACAATTGGGAGTGGGTTTTTTCTGTCCAGCCACCGCTCCTGGACCACCTTCCCTGGATGTAAGTTCCCGAATAAAGCCCAAGTCTCATCTGTTGTCTTCGGGTCATTTCTTCAGCCTTTTTGAACACAGTGTTTTCCTTTTGGGGGTGTCTTTTGGGGTTCCAGCACTACAAGCACAACCTAGTTGATTTTTTTTGGAGTCTCACTCTGTCACCCAGGCTGGAGTGCAGTGGCACGCACACAGCCACCACAGCCTCGACCTGCTGGGTTCAGAGGATCCTTCCACCTCAGCCTTCTAGGTAGCTGGAAATATAGACGCACGCCATCACACCCGGTTAATTTTTGGATTTATTATAGAGATGAGTTCTTGCCAAGTTGCCCAGGCTAGACCTGGCTGATCTTGACTCAATGATTTTTATATGCATTTCCCCAATGATCAATGATGCTGGTTATTACATGTGCCCATTGGCCACCTGTATACAGTGGATTCTGTTTCAACACAGTGACCCTGATACCAAGACCCGCTAATGCCCATCCATATTGCCACAGCCCCCAGAGAAGGGCATGACAAGGATTCAAGCGCTCCTGAGCACATTACTGAGAGCCCCCTTATCTCCTATGCACTCCCAGTAGGTAGTTTTAGGGGATCCTTGACTTCCCTGTAGACTATGCCCAATCAAGTTAAAGATGCAAATCCCCATTTACTCCCTTTTTCTGAGTGGTCATAAGTTTGAATAGTATAAAATCAATGTAATCGTAAGCCTTGTGATTTGCTTTTTTGTTTTTTGGGTTTTTTTTGAGTTGGAGTCTCACTCTGTCACCCAGACAGGAGTGCGGTGGCACGCTCCCGGCTACTGCAGCCTCGACCTGCTGGGCTCCAGCGATCCTTCCGCCTCAGCCTTCCAAGTAGCTGGAACTACAGGTGCGCGCTACCACGCCTGGTTAACTTTTTGGTTTATTGTAGAGATGAAGTCTTGCCAAGTTGCCCTGGCGGGTCTCGAACCCGCAGGGTCAGGCAATCCACTCACCTCAGCATCCCAAATGCGCGGGATTACAGGCTGAGCCACCAAGCCCGGCTAACCCTGGACTTATAAAAGCCTGGAGGGAGGCCAGGAGCGGTGGCTCAAGCCTGAATCCCAGCACTTGGGGAGGCCAAGGCAAGAGGATTGCCTGAGCCCAGGGGTTCGAGACCAGCCTGGATAGTTTGGCAGGACCTCTTGTCTACAATAAAAAAAAAAAATTAGCCTGGTGTGGTAGCATGCACCTGTAGTTCCAGTTACTTGGAAGGCTGAGGTGGAAGGATCGCCTGAGTCCAGCAGGTCGAGGTTGTGCTGGCCATGAGTGTTTGCTACTGCATTCCAGTCTGGGCAACAGAGTGAGATTCCTACTCAAAAAAAAAAAAAAAAAGCCAGGTTCAGTGGCTCAGCCTGTAATCCTGCACCTTTGGGAGGCTGAGGTGAGTGGATTGCCTGAGCCCGCAGGTTCGAGACTCGCCTGGGCAGGAAGACCTCATCTCTACAATAAATAAAAAAATCAGCCGGGCATGGTAGAGCATGCCTGTAGTTCCAGGTACTTGGAAGGCTGAGGCGGAAGGATCGCCGGAGCCCAGCAGGTCGAGGCTGTGGTGGCCGGGAGCAGCCACTGCACTCCAGTCTGGGTGACAGAGTGAGACTCCAACTCAAAAAAAGAGGGCGAACAGAACCATTTTAGAAAGACTTTGAGTCTGGCTCTACTCCCTGGATTTGAACTCAGAAATAAACTTCTTTCTAGTTTACCACTTCCCTGCTCCTTGATTTATCGCTATCAAGGGTGAGCAGCCAAGCATTACTCAGACCATAACAGCACAGGCGTTGATGTGAGGACAGACATTTCCGCCTTAGACCTAGAATGCACTTCTCCAAAGGTCCACAGTATCACTTAGTAGGAAAATTGTATCTGGAGACCACAGTCTGGGCTTTGCTTGGCTTTGTAGCCTGTGAGCCTATTGACTCTTTTTGATTTTTCTGGCCTCTTTCTCCAAGTTCTCAAGGATAAAGTAAGCTCCCAAATAGCTTAAAATTTGGCAAAAATCTAGAATATGATACCACTACTGTGAGATTGTGATTTATAATAAGAAATATATATATTTAGTCTTCTTGCCTGGTTCCTGGCACCCAGCTCGCAAACCCTTATAATTTCCTAAGAGATAAGAGCTATAGAGGCATCTCTTGTTATTCACAAAGAGCCCCTTTTAAAACACCTGAAACCAGGCGTGGTGGCTCACACCTATAATCCCAGCACTTTGGGAGGCTGAGGTGAGAGGATTGCCTGAGCCCATGGGTTCGAGACCAGCCCAGGCAACTTGGTGAGACCTCATCTCTACAATAAATCAAAAAATTAGCCAGGTGTGGTGGCAGATGCCTAGAGTTCCAGCTACTTGGAAGGCTGAGGCAGAAGAATCACCGGAGTCCAGCAGGTCGAGGTTTTGGTAGCCATGAGCGTGCCGCTATATTCCAGCCTGGGCGACAGAGTGAGACTCAGACTCAAAAGAACAAAACAAGCCGGGCTCGGTGGCTCAGCCTGTAACCTGGCGCCTTGGGAGGCTGAGGTGAGTGGATTGCCTGAGCCCGCGGATTTGAGACCCATCTGGGCAACTTGGCGAGACCTCATCTCTACAATAAATCAAAAATTAGCTGGGCGTGGTAGCACGCGCCTGTAGTTCCAGCTACTTGGAAGGCTGAGGCGGAAGGATCACTGGAGCCCAGCAGGTCGAGGCTGCGGTGGCCAGGAGCGGCTACTGCACTCCAGTCTGGGTGACAGAGTGAGACTCCAACTCAAAACAAACAAACAAACAAAAAACATAACAAAGCAAAACCCTGAATTTGGAGACTTTTGGAAAGCCCCTTGGGAAAAGGGTCCTGGTTGCCAGGGGAACCAACCTTGTGATTAGACACTTAGAACTTTCCACCCCACCCCTGACCTCCAGGGAGGGAAGAGATGCTGGAGATTGATTCGATCGCCCATGGCCAAGGATTTCTTCAGTCATGACTACATAGTGAGTCCTCCATAGATTCCCAAAAGGCTGAGGTTCGGTGAGCTTCTGGGTTAGTGAACGCATGGATGTCCAGGGAGGGTGGTGAGCCCAGAGAGGCCCCTTTCCTCAGACCTTGCCCTGCATTTCTTCCTTCTGGCTGTTAACTGTGTCCTTTGATAGTAAACCAGGAATCTAGTAAGTAAACTGTTTTCCTGAGTTCTGTGAGCCACTCTAGCAAGTTTTTGAACCAGAGGAGGGGATCGTGGGAGTCTGGTTTGTGGCCAGCCAGTCAAAACCCAGGTAGCCATCCGGACAGGGGACCAGCATCTGAAATGTGTGTGTGTAGGAGGGCAGATTGGGTAGTATTGTGAAACCGAGCCCTGGGGGGTCTGTGCTAACTCCAAGCAGACAGTGGCAGAATTGAAGTGAATTACAGGACACTCCACTGGTGTCCGCAGATGGTTGGAGAATTGCTGGTATGGGAGAAATATCCACATATGTGGTGGCCAGCAGCGAAATACTGAGTGTAGTTTTGAGTGGCATGTAGAGAGGAAACAGGAGTTTTCCCCACAACTGCACATTCACTAGAACAGCTAAGATTAAAAACACTGGCCAGGCTCGGTGACTCAGCCTGTAATCCCAGCACTTTGGGAGGCCAAAGTGAGTAGATTGCCTGAGCCTGCGGGTTCAAGACCCACCTGGGCAACTTGGCGAGACCTCATCTATACAATAAATTAAAAATGAGCCAGATGTGGTAGCGCGTGCCTGTAGTTCTGGCTACTTGGAAGGCTGAGGTGGAAGGAACGCAGGAGCCCAGCAGGTCGAGGCAGTGGTGGCCGGGAGCATGCCACTCACTCCATTCTGGGCAACAGAGTGAGACTCCAACTCAAAAAAAATAAATTAAAACACGGATGATATCAATGTGATTGGAGCAACTGGAAATCTCAGACATCATTGTAGAAATATAAAATGGGCTGGGCTCTGTGACTCAGCTGGTAATCCCAGCACTTTGGGAGACTGAGGCAAGTGGATTGCCTGAGCCTGCAGGTTCAAGACCAGCCTGGGCAACTTGGCGAGATCTTGTCTCTACAATAAATCAAAAATTAGCAGGGCATGGTAACGCGCACCTGTAGTTCTGGCTACTTGGAAGGCTGAGGGAGAAGAATTGTGGGAGCAGGATCGTGGGAGCCCAGCAGGTCGATGCTGAGGTGGCTGTGAGTGTACCACTGCACCCCAGCCTGCGCGACGGAGTGAGACTGCAACTCAAAAAGAAAAAAAGAAATATAAAATGACAGCCAGGCGTGGCGGCTCATGCCTGTAATCCCACTTTAGGAGGCAGAGGTGAGAGGATTGCCCGAGCTCAGGGGTTCAAGACCAGCCTGGGCAACTTGGCAAGACCTCATTTCTACAATAAATAAAAAAATTAACCAGACATGGTGGCATGGGCCTGTAGTTCCAGATACTTGGAAGGCGGAGGCGGATGGATTGCCTGAGCCCAGCAGGTTGAGGCTGTGGTGTACCTGAGCGTGCCTGCTGCATTCCAGCCTGAAGGACAGAGTGAGACTCCAACTCAAAGAAAACAACAAAAAACAAAAAGACTATGTGGCCAGGCATGGTGGCTCACACCTGTAATCCCAGCACTTTGGGAGTCGGAGGCAAGAGGATTGCCTGAACTCAAGGGTTCGAGACTAGCCTGAGCAACACGGCAAGACCTTGTCTTGACAATAAAAAATGTTAGCCAAGCGCGGTGGTGCATGCCTGTGGTTCCAGCTACTTGGAAGGCTGAGGTGGAAGCATCACCTGCTCAGTAGCTTGGGCATGGTAGCACTTTGGGAGGTGGAGGTGAGAGGATTGCCTGAATCCAGGGGTTTGAAACTAGCCTGGGCAACTCGGCGAGACTTTGTCTCTGCAATAAATAGAAAAAAAATTAGCTGAGTATAGTGGTGCAAGCCTGTAGTTCTGGCTACTTGGAAGGCTAAGGCAAGGGATCGCTGGAGCTCAGCAGGTTGAGGCTATGGTGGCTGTGAGTGTGCCATTGCACTCCAGCCTGGGCAACAGAGTGAGACTCCAACTCAAGATAAGTAAGTAAGTAGGTAAATAAATAAATAATAAAAGGAGAACTTATTTGTAAAACCACACAGACCTGCTATCTTTCAGCGGGAATAGGGCTTTGAGCATTAATTTGATATCTTTACTGGTTATAGTTTATTGAGGATTTTAAAACTTCTCCTTCCTTCCTTCTCTGTCTTCCTTTCTCTCCCCTTCCCTCCCTCCTTCCTTTTCTCCCTCTGAGACCTCAAAGAAAAAAAAAAAAAAAAAATTAGCCAGAGGAGGATCGCCTGAGCCCAGAAGGCCGAGGCTGCCGTGCCCATCCATTGCACTCCAGCCCGGGCAACAGACTCCGACTCCAAAGAAAAGAGTAACGTTTTGACTTAAAATGCACACGTGTCTACAAACCCACCACGAAGCGTGAGATGAAGTCCCAAAGGTGCTCCTCCCCCGGCCTCTCACCCGAGCAGGCTCGGGGGGGTCGCCCCTGGAGAGCAGGGAGCCCGGCGGGGAAGCCCCGGCCTCGAGGGACCGCCCCGCGGCTCCCGCGCGCCACACGTCGCACGCCAGGAGGCAGCACCGCGCCGGCGACCCGGCAGCCGCGACGGGTGCCCCGGCCGCCGGCGTCGCCATCGGGACCGCGCGCGCGAGGCGGGCGG
>NW_007250968.1:105367-136701 GCF_000164805.1 Carlito syrichta | reverse complement strand
TTCCTGTGCGCCCGGCACCCAACTCGCGCCGCAGGGGGACGCAAAGGGGGGCTGGTGGGACCGTGGCTCCCGAGAGGCCTCTCCGGCCACTCCGTCAAACGGCGGAGCGAGGCGCGCTGGTCAAGACAGGCCACCGAGGTGCCGGGACAGGCGATGGGGACAGAGGAACTCGGGTGCGCCCGGGAGGGTTGGGTGTTGGGGACCCCCAGGAGAGAACCGGGGAGGGCAGGGTGTGACCCCTAGAGCGGGGCGGGGCGGGCTGGGCGAGGGGGCGGTCCGGGACCGAGTGCTGAGCCGCGGGGAACGGGTTTGCCTCCGCCGGTCCGAGTCACAGCTGGGGAGTCACCAGCTCGCAGTCACCTCTCGCCTAGAGGAAGATCGGGCTGAGAGCTTGGCGGAGGGGTGGGTGGGGCAGAGCTGATTAAAGCTAGACACCTTCGCCCCGGGACGTTGTCTGGCTTCTGCCTCTGTGAGCCAGTTCTGCGTTGCTGCGTTGTTTGCGGGACCCTGTGGGGGGACCCAGACGCCCACAGCCCGACGCCTTCCTCTCCCTGGAAGCCTGTGCTGGGAGACTCCACCTCCCGGAGGGCATCTCTTTCCTAAGCCAGCCATCCTCCTTGGGGCTTCTGCGGCTTGTGGGCCACTGTGACCCCAGGATCGCCCTTTGGGACTTCTCTGGGTCCCCCCCGGGGTCAGGACTTGTTCTCTTTGACTTGAAAGCGACCTAAAGCCTGGTTATCAAAGTGCAGTTTCTGGATGACCAGTATTATCATCTGGGTGCTTGTTAGAGGGGACGATCTCAGGCCAATGAGTTGAGTCTGCAGCTTAATGAGATTCTCAGGTGATTCCTAAGTGAATCCTCTTGAGACTAGCTGCTCTAGAGGTTTGGAGGAGACAGGGGTGGTGGCCTCTGCCTGTGAGCCCAGAACTTTATTTTTATTTATTTATTTATTTATTTAATTTTTAGTCGGATTCTTACTCTGTCACCCAGGCTGGTGTGCAGTGGCATACTCACAGTCACTGCAGCATGGGCCTACTGGGCTCCAGCGATCCTTCCGCCTCAGCCTTCCCAGTAGCTTGAGCCACAGGCGCGCACCACCATGCCTGGCTAATTTTTTGATTTATTGTGGAGGTGAGGTCTCGCCTCACCCAGGCTGGTCTCACACCTGTGGACTCAGGCAATCCTCTTGCCCCAGCCTCCCAAAGTGCTGGCATTGTAGGTGTGAGCCTCTGCTCCCGGCTTAAACCCAGAACTTTAGGAGGCCGAGGTGAGGAGATCGCTTGAGCCTAGGAGTTCGAGACCTGCCTGGGCAACATAGTGAGACCTCATCTCTACAAAAAAAATTTTTAAATTCACTGGGTGTGGTGGTGTGTGCCTGTAGTCCCAGCTACTGGAGAGGCTGAGGCAAAGGATTGCCTGAGTCCAGGAGATTGAGGCTGCAGAGAGCCATGATTGTGCTACTGTACCCTAGCCTGGATGACAGTGAGACCCCGACTCAAAAAAATAAAAAATAAAAATAAACCCAGACGCTTGGCATGGTGCCCATTTTGAGCCTCTCTGTTACCTTCTGCAGCCCTCTGAGCCCATAGTTCCTGTTAAAGGGTAGAGGACCCACAAGTGGTGCAAAGGTCCTGCGGTCTAGACAGACTGCTTGGATTTGCTGTCCTCCTTTGCCCAAGAACCTTGGCATGTCTGAGGGCAGCCAGCACACCCTTTACTCAGAGCGTCTTTTACCCTTCCCAGAGCTGCATATTCCTCCTCGTGGTGGCAGTAAGCCCTCAGCCTCGTGGCCTTCCCTGGATGCTCTGCTGGGGTCCTGCTGGCCTTGGAGCTAGCCTGCTCCTGCAGATGTTCCTGGCCACTGTGAGGGAGCTGGGTCAGCTCACCTCGGACCCTGCTTTGGCCCAGAGGCTCACTTGGTGTTTGTAGCACAAGCTTTCAGGGCTCCATGGTGATTTTCTCCTTGAGGGGCTTTCAGTTGCCTTCTGACCTCCTCCCTGCGATGTATCCTGGCCTCCCATGGTGCATTTTCATCTAAACTTAAATGCAGAACTTTGCTTTACACTGTTAAGATTTCCCCTTGGCAATTTTAGATGTCATATCCACCTGCGTTAGACCTGCAAGACTGCTCTGCTACTCTGGAAGTTTCTGTGACGGAGCTCATCTGATCCACAAGTTATTTTGTCTCCGCTTGGTTCTCCAAAGCCTGTGGAAAGTCACTTTTTTTTTTTTTTTTGAGTTGGAGTCTCACTCTGTCCCCTAGGCTGGAGTGCAGTGGCATGCTCACAGCTACCGCAGCCATGACCTGCTGGACTCAGGTGATCCTTCTGCCTCAGCCTTCCAAGTAGTTAGAACCACAGGCATGTACTACCATGCCCACCTAATTTTTTGATTTATTGTAGAGATGAGGTCTCACCAAGTTGGCCAGGCAGGTCTCGAACCCATGGGCTAGGACTAGGCAATCCTCTCACCTCAACCTCCCAAAGTGCTAGGATTAAAGGAGTGAGCCACCACACCTGTCTGGAAAGTGACTTTTTTTTTTTTTTTCCGAGTGGAGTCTAACTCTCGCCCAGGCTGGAGTGCAGTGGAAGGCTTACAGCCCCCGCAGCCTCTACCTGCTGGGTTCAGGTAATCCTTCCACCTCAGCCTTTCAAGTAGCTGGAACTACAGGCATGCGCCACCACTCCCAGCTAATTTTTTGATTTATTGTAGAGATGAGGACTTGCCAAGTTGCCCAAGCTGGTCTCAAACTGTGAGCTCAGGCATTCCTCTCACCTTGGCCTCCCAAAGTGCTGGGATTATAGACATGAGCTACTGCGCCTGGCTGGCAAGTCACTTTTTAAAAAGTAACTCCAGTGCCGTGTGTACTTCCTCACATCTGTAATCCCAGCACTTTGGGAGACCAAGGTGGGAGGATCTCTTGAGGTCAGGAGTTCGAGTCCAGCCTGGGCAACATAGTGAACCCCATCTCTACAAAAATTTTAAGAAATTAGCTGGGCATCATGGCTCATGCCTATAATCCCAGCTACTAAGGAGGCTGAAGTGGGTGGATCCCTTAAGCCCAAGATTTCAAGGCTGCAGTGAGCTATAATTGTACCACTGCACTCCAACCTGGACTGCAGATAGAGACCCTGTCTCTAAGAAAAACCAACCAACCAATCTATTTCTCTTTTTTTTTTTTTCTTTTTTTTTGAGTTGGAGTCTCACTCTGTCACCCAGACCGGAGTGCAGTGGCCGCCCCCGGCCACCGCAGCCTCGACCTGCTGGGCTCCGGCGATCCTTCCGCCTCAGCCTTCCAAGTAGCCGGAATTACAGGCGTGCGCTACCACACCCAGCTGATTTTTGATTTATTGTAGAGATGAGGTCTCGCTGCCCAGGCGGGTCTCGAACCTGCGGGCTCAGACAATCCACGACCTCAGCCTCCCAAAGGTGCAGGATTACAGGCTGAGCCACCGAGCCCGGCCCAATCTATTTCTCAAAGGAGCAAGCTCTACCACATCCCCACACCCGAACTCATGACTTTCTCATCATTAAGACTCAACACTTGCTGGGAGTGGTGGCTCACACCTGTCATCCCAGTACTTTGGGAGGCCGAGGCAAGAGGATTGCCTCAGCCCAGGGGTTTGAGAGCAGCCTGGGCAACTTGGTGAGACTTCGTCTCTGTAATAAATTAAAAAGTTAGCTGGGCGTGGTGGCACGTGACTGTGGTTCTAGCTACCTGGAAGGCTGAGGCAGAATGATTGCCTGAGCCCAGCAGGTTGAAGCTATGGTGGCCATGGGCATGCTCCCACACTCTAGCCTGGGCAACAGAGTGAGACTCTGACTCAAAAAATAAATAAATAAAAAAAAATAAAATGAGACTAATTAGCAGAGGTCCCCTGTGCACCTTGCTGTTGCTAAAGACTAACTCCCAAATCCTCTTGGACTGCCAAGAGTATAGGGTGGGCAACCCCCTCGAGTCCCCTCCCACTGTGGGAGCTTTTCTGTCCTCTCAATAGATCCTGCCTCCCCCCCTACCCAAAAGAGTGCAGGGGGCCTTGGCAGCTGTTGCTCAGCCCTTAGGTGTCCCCAGCTGTGCTCTCTCCTGAAGCGGGTGGGATCCTGCCCTCCCTACCCTATAGAGGAAGTTGAGGCTAAGTGAGGTGTGAGCCCTGGCCAGCCCTCCTGCCCCTCCCCAGCTGGAGCCTTTCCCCTCTCACCTCCTCTCCTCCTGTCAGTTTGAGAGCCTGGGTTTCCGCTTCCTCTGGGGCTGCCCAAGTTCTCCATCCTCCCCTCCTCCTCCTCCCCTCCTTTTCCGGAAAAAGAACTGCCCTTAGGCAGTAACCTTATTTCCGCTCAGCAGAGTATTTTTAAACCTAACTTCATGCTGTTGTGAGTGGGTTTCTGACTCCTGACTTGGTCCTAAAGCCAAGGTAGTCTGAGCTTCCTGGGGATGGCGTCCTTCAGCGGGGGACACTCAAGTGCTGGCCTGAGTCCCCTGTCTTCCTAGGCTAATTTAGCTCTTGCCGCACTGGGGATATTTCTAGCAGATTCCATCCAAAGCAGGGCGAGGGAAGAGGGCTAGACTCCCATCCCCCACCCTCACCCCCCACCCCAACTGGGACCCCTCCATTCTCCTGGCCTCCTGGGTTACCTGGACTAGGGGACATCCCCTGGGACCGTCACCCTGCGCCCCAGAACAGCCCTGGGTGGTCACTCCTAGGCCCAGCTGCAGAGGGTAGGACGGGGTGGTGGTGACAGGAAGAGACTTGGGGCTCAGTGGCTCCTGGATTCCAGTCCTGGCCCTGTGTGAGCCAGGTGGCCTCCTCTGAGTCTGAGGTTGGTGTCTGCAGTATGGCATGGGGGGCGGGCGAGTGAGTGGAGTCCAGGATCTCATCTGGGAAGAGACCGAGATAGTGTCTTGGTACCAGGTAGAGACAGTCCTGGCCGTTACTACTCTTTCAATTGGGGACAGGGCAGGCATACTTCAGCGCTTACAGCTTAGTCCTCACGCCAGGGCCTCCTCGCCTGGCAGTGCTGGAGTCTGGGCGGACAGTTCTCTGTGGTCGGGTTGTCCTGGGTCTTAGTGATGTTCAGCAGAATCCCTGAACTCTACCCACTGAATGGCAGCCCCCTCCCGCCAGTTGTGGCAATCAAAAATGTCCCCAGACATGGCCACATGCCCCACAGTCAGGAAAGAGGCAGAATCCCTCCGGTTGAGAATCTCTGTCTTGTACAGGTATGCAATCCTTTATTCAGTCCAGCAGACAGCATTTTTTCACCTCTGGTGCTGTGTCTCTGGGTATGTGATTAAAAACCTGGACCTTGCAGCCAGGGAGACCAGGGTTCCAATCCTGGCTGTCCTACTTAGTACCTGTGTGAGGTCAGGAGAGCGGCTTGTCTCTGAGCCTTCCTCAGTTTCCTCATGTGTACAGCGGAGCTGATTCCCCCCATCCCCTGGGAGCTGCTGTGAGAACTGGACAAGTAGCTCACGCAGAGGGTACAGCAGTCAGCCACAGCAGGTGCTCAGGGGAGGACAGAGGACTCCCTGCTGCTTGCAGTGTGTCTTGGGGCGGGAGGATGGAGCAAGGAAGGGGCTACCCGCAGTGAGAATGGTACAGGGACTAATAGGCCGCCATGTGTGTGGATGTTCCCACCTGGTGCGGCAGCCAGGATGGGTTTGCGTGGCTTCCACAGTGGCAGAACTAGATTTAATTGATTGCCAGTGTTCAAAAGAGATTTCATGGAAGAGTCTGGGTCTCTGTCTTCTCTGGAGCTGTCAGATGAGCCAGTCCCTCCCAGCTGCGTTCCTGTCCTGCAGGGCCGCATCTGTGGAACCTGGAACGGTCACCTGGACCATACCATCCAGCTTTGTCACGTGAGCCACACAGGCCACAACAGTTTCTAGTCGCCTCATTCAAACCAGAGGAAAAGCAGCAAATGTGGATTTTATGAGTATGTTTATCATTTCAGCATGCAATAGATGGAGAATTGAAGTGATGCTTTATTCCTTTTTCCATGCTCATTTTGAAGTCATCATGTTTTTTCTGCTAATGGCGCATCTCAGGCCACGCTGGCACTTGTCAGGGTTCACACTGACCTGGGACCAGTGGCTGCCATGTGGGCAGTGTAGATCTGGCTTCTGCTGTTTTCTGTCACACCACTTATTCTCCTCACCCACTCTACCCATTTCTGTTGACTCCTGAGGCCCAGTGATCTGTGCGTTTGGGGGCTTGGCATGGCCTAGGGGGCTGGCTGGGGCAGGGCTGGATCTAGAATACATTTGGGGGCTTAGCCCATCCAGACCGCTATAGCAAAGCACTATACAGGCTTGGAAACAGCAGAAATTGAATTCTGGTTTGGAGGAGGGAAATCCAGGGTCAAGGCTGCCACCGAGCTGGTGTCTGGTGAAGGCTGCTCTCTGCTTCGTCAGTGGTGCCTTCTGCTGTGTCCTCAAAGTGGAAGGCGAGCTGGCTTTGTTAATCCCATTCCTGAGGTCACCCTCACATTGAGGGCTAGAATTTCAACATCAGAATTTTACAGGGACACAGATATTTAGACCATCGCAGTGGTCAAGTCAAGAGGGCCTTGAGTCCCAAACTGCGGAATTTGGACTTGGCGATTTTGACCTCACAACATGTCCTGCTTGCCTTAAGCCCCCCTCCCCGGGGTCTGACAAATCACCTGTGTCACCGAGAGAGACCATCTTTGAATGGGGAAGGAGACCGTGACCAGAGAGAGGCAATGCCTTGGCCGAGGTGACACAGTTGGAGGTGCCAGAACTGGGTTTCCTGGCTGCCCCAGGCTAAGGTGGTCCCTGCTGAGTGGAGAATGGGCCAGAGTGGCCACACCCTTGTCACTAAGGCTGGCAGGTGTGGGAAGGAAGGCTAGAGCTGTGGTTGTGGCGAATCAGAGGGGAGATGACTGAGGAAGGCCACCAACCCCAGAAGGGGGTAAGTGTGGCACAGAGGGGAGGACCACCTGAGCCCAGTCAAGGGAAGGGCTGAGGCATGGCAGGCAGGAGGCAGAGGAGGGAGCAGAGAGGGCCAGACAGGGAAGGACACTCGCGCTTGCCAGGAGGAGATGGGGCGGGACTCCAGGAGTTCCTGGGGTTTCTCTCTTGCAGGTTGTGTGATCCTGAGAAAATCACTTATCTCTCGCTCAGTTTCTTCTTTTTTGAGTTGGGGTCTCACTGTGTCACCTAGGCTAAGAGTGCAGCGGCATGCTCATAGCTACTGCAGTTTCCACCTGCTGGACTCAGGCGATCCTTCCACCTCAGCCTTCCAACTTCTCGCCAAAGTGCTAGGATTATAGGTGTGAGCCACCGAGCCTGGCCTTCCTGTTCCTTTAGCTGTAAATGGTGACAGTCATGGTTCAACCAATAGGTTTGTTGGAGGATGAAATGAGATGACCCATGGAGAACACTCCGTCTAGGGCACTGGAAGAACTCAAAGTATTAGCTGCTGCGGTTGTTTATCGAGCACCTACTTGTGCCAGTGCCAGGCACTGAGCGTTCCAAGGTGAACAAGATAAATGGGCAGAGAGCTGACTTCCTCTGTGTTCTTATCTCACCATCATTCACTCTTCTGTTCTCCCAGTGAAAGGCAGTGGTTAGTATCCTCACTTCACATCTGCTGAAGCAGCAGAGGCCCAGAGTTATAGTGGCTCACTCAAGGCCACATAGCTTTTCCGTGGCAGGGTAGGGATGTGCACCCAGATCCTTTTGTCCAGGAGTCTGTGCCTGTTCTCCTGCATAGCACGGAGGGAAAGACCAGGGCTTGTTGGGTAGAGAGGGAACAGTGTCCCTTCATCGTGGCTTTCCCCTCATCCCTGCTCCCCGGCCCAGGAATGTCACCCTTCCTCACTGGCCTGCCCTGGCTGATGGTGATGGTGGCCTCACACGAAGAGGAAGTGGTGAGGGGTACAGGCAGGGCGAGCACAGGAAAGGGGCGGGTGCTGGGGGGAAGCTGGATGCTGGGGCCCTGGTGGGTGGGGCTGTTGGGCCCTGTGGGCAGAGCTGGAGGGGCTGTTCCCCCCTCCCCTCCTCCCTTCGCCCTCCTCCCCACTCACCTTCCTCTTCACTCTTTCTCTTCCCCTTTCTCTCAGCTTCTCCTTTGATGCATTTTTTTCTCTTCTTTTCCCCTTCCCCCACAGCTTACTGATTTTTCTCTTACTAACAGGCTATCTATACCAGAGCCAGAATTAGGCCCTAAGACTTGGGGAGAGGGACAGGGGGTAATTGACCAATATATTGGTGACGAAAGAGTTAACTCCAGCCATCCCAGGTCCTGTGGTGTGAAGGGTTGGAGACAGCACAGTGCCTTTCTCCCTCCGGGCCTTTGCACTTGCTGTCTTTCTGCCTGCCCCCCTCTTCTCACGGCCTCCACACAGCTGACTCTTTACCCCCTGGGTCTCAACCCCTGTCTCCTCCTCAGAGAGGCCCTCCCTGGCCAGGTGATAGCTCCCTGCAGATTTCCTTCAGAGTTCTAGTCACAAATTCGGATTCTCTTGTGTCCCCTTGTTGATTTTCTGCCCTCTCTGGCAAATGTGAAGTGTGCCAGGATGGGGCATGATCCATCTCCCTCCCCAGCACCTGGAACTGGGCCTGGGCTGGAGGGATGCTCAGTTAATATCTGCTGAGTGAATTAATGGATGGATGAATGAGTGAATGAGAGGCCTCACTTCTCTCCGACCTAGGCCCAGCGTTGTGGTTACGAATCTGGGCGCTGGAACTAGGCCTGAGCTTTCTCCTAGCTTCGCTGCCTATTTGCTGTGTGATCTTGGGCAAGTCCCCCCTGATCCTCAGTACCTTGGGCTGAAAGATATGAATGAGAATACCACTTTGCTCCAAGTCTGTGAAGATAGAGGCCTGTAACCAGCCTTTAGCTCCCTGCCCTGCAGGTAAACGTGGCTGGCCTTGTGCTGGTTTACTTAGCTGATGGTTGGCCTTCCTAGGGACTGGCGGAGACAGGTTCCTGCAGGCCCTGAACCCAGTCCTTGTCTGTTGCCCTGGAGGGCCCTTCTGGGCAGATGCGGGTGTGAAGGCCTCCTGGGGGCTAGTCGGAGTGTATTGCTTCTCTGTGTTGTGAGGATGAACATGATTCACTGGAGATAAGAAGACTCATAGAGTGCTGGGAGCAAGCGCAGAAGCTCAGCTCTGTACCTGCCTATGTCACAGAGGCTGGGGAGTTGCCACTGCTGGTGCCCGGCTTCCCTCGTCTCCTTCCTGGAAAGCTCTGGGCAGTCTGAAAGCCCAGGCCCAGTTCTTGGTCCTCTGAGGCCCTCTGAGGCCTTCCCTGCACACCATCCCCACCCCCAGCCTGAGATTGTTTCTACCCTTGCTTTGCATGTCAGTGGTCTCTGGTGCTGCGGGGGAGGGGGCTCTTTCTCAAACCCCTTCTTTCTGGGGGCCCTCACTCCCACACTTTGAGGTGACAGGAAGCCTATCTCTGGGACTGGGAGAGGTGACTGGGTGCCTCTGTTAGGGGCCTGGGGCTCTGGGCACCAAGGCCAGCCTCCAGCCCAGCTGCAGGATCCCCTGCTGTGACTAGCCATGGAGAGCCCGAAGCCCCCCGGCCTCCTGCGACAGCCTGGCCTCAGAGGCTCCTGACTTGAGGTGTCTACTCAGCCCACAGGTCTCAGCCCAGCCGCTGGCCTCGCTGCATGACATTGGGCAAATGATGCCACCCCTCTGGAATCCGGTTTCCTTTTCTGCAGAATGGGAATGATAGTACCTCTCACAAGTGGGGTGTAAGGTGTCTACACCTGCACCATTAGGAGACCTATGCTTATGGACTCACAGCCAGGATGAGGCAGGGCTGACCAGGCCTGGCTTCACTTCTGAATTCCGTCTCATGTGAGCGAGGACACGTGACCAGAGTAGAGAGGGCCCTGTAAGGTCTTGGTCAAGTGGCCGATGGATTCACCATTCGGTGGGACAGCTCCCCACTATTTGACATGGCGCCAGGGAAGAGAGTGTTTTGTGCTCCAAAGGGCTGTTCATGCCATACTGTTAAATGAAAATGACCGCCAGTGTGTACAGTTGACTCCCGTTTCTGTAAAGTGTGGAAAGGTGTGTTTGTGGAGGGAATATAAGTGAATGGGTATGGGCTTCTTGGCCTGGGCCCAGCCCTGCTTGGAGCACCTTTCATACTGACTCACTGAATGGCAGGGCTGGTTGGCATATGCACTATATGAAGGAACAGGCAGGGCACGGTGGCTCAAGTCTATCATCCCAGCACTTTCGGAGGCTGAGGCGGAAAATTGCTTGAGCCCAAGAGTTCAAGACCAGGCTGGGCAACATAGCAAAACCTCTACAAAAAATAAAAAAAATTAGCTGGGTGTGGTGGCGCACGCCTGTAGTTCCAGCTACTTGGGAGGGTGAGGTGGAAGGATCGCCTGAGCCCAGCAGATCGAGGCTGCAGTAGCCGTGAGTGTGCCACTGCATTCCAGCCTGGGTGACGGAGTGAGACGTTGACTCAAAAAACAAAAAATAATAAATATGAAGGGACAAAGTGAGGGACAGAGAGGTCACTTAAATCCCCCAGGGTCACACAGCTGGGAAGGGTCAGAGCTGGGGCTTGTGAGCAAGTCCAGGTGCCTCAACACCATGGAATTCCCTGGGAGGGGCTCCGGAATGCTCGTGGTTTTGATGCTCTTCTTTGTACCATTATATTTTTAAGGTTCTCTTGAATGAGTGGGTGATATTTTTAGAATAATAAAAAGCACTACCACAAGACTGCTGGTGGGGCCAGGTGTAGTGACTCATGCCTGTAATCTCAGCACTTAGGGAGGTCGAGGTGAGAGAATTGCCTGAACCCAGGAGTTTAGAGACCAGCCTGGGCAACATAGTGAGTCCTCATCTCCACAAAAACTAAAAAAATTAGCCGGGCATTGGTGGCGTATTCCTGTAGTTCCAGCTACTCGGGAGACAGAGGTAGAAGGATTGCTTAAGCCCAGCAGGTTGAGACTGTGGTGAGCTGTGATTGTGCCAGTACACTCAAGTCTGGGTGACAGAGTGAGACTCTGACTAAAAAAAAAAAAAAAACAAAAACTGTGGGTAAACGGGCTTCCCTCAGACTCTGAGGTTTGAGACTGTTTGGAAATCAGAGTCAAAAAGGACACCCTGCTCCAAGGTCTCAGGGAGGATTAAATGAGAGGTTCTGAGCTGTCTCCATCATGGGCCTTCTAACAAGGGTGTTTCCTTCCTCAGTCCTTCCCCTTTGCATGGACCCCAGGCCCCTCTCCCCCACACTAAGCATCAGGTCCTCCTGCAGTCCTCTGTGGGCAGGAGGGATTCTGGGACAGCTGGATGCTGCCCACCTGGGAGGCAGAGCCCATGGTCGTGTGTCCCACCTCAACAAAGGCAAGATTCCCCTTTGTTTTTGAGGAGCTGAGATCTGAGGGCTCCCCCATCCTGACCAGGTTGGACAGGTGGTCGGTATAGCCACGACCAAGATGTGGTGCTGTTGGGGCCAGTCCCATTGCGTTTTGTGTTTTCTTTGCTGGCCCAGAAGGGCTTTGAAGGCTTGACATCCTCACGCCGTGTCAGGGCAACTAGCCAGGCTTCTCTTCCCTCAGGAGGTGTTACGTGCATGTCTTAAGGAGGTGTGTCACTGCTCTACTTTTGTGTTTCATAATCTTGGCCATCCTTAAGTGTCACTTGTTCTGAAACCCGACCGTCTCATTTGTCATTGAGCTGAAACTTGGCATGGTGGTTATAGATTGGGTGGTGGTTTCTCTCTGCTTGGCAGGGCACATTAACTGTGTACATCTTGACCAGAGGCTTTGGTTCCTCCAAGGTTACAAGGTGCCGTCTTCCAAACTGGAGACCAACCAGAGATTCTGAAATCCATCTATGTGGAGGAGAAAACAGACTTCTTGTCAACTTTCTTTTCTTTGCTTATGTGGAAGACTTCATTTCTTTCTATTTGCAGGGAGACAAAATACCCATTTACTCGCTCATCCATCCATTGTTTAAAAATACTTACTGCCTGTAATCCTAACTCTTTGGGAGACTGAGGTGGGAGGTTTGCTTGAGCTCAGGAGGTTGAGGCTGCAGTGGGCTATGATTGCACTCACTGCACTCCAGCCTGGGCAACAAAGTGAGATCCTGTCTCAAAAAAAATAAAATAAAATAGTTTGCTGAGTGTACGATGAGGGATCCAAAAAAACCACCAGAATTTTTTAATAAAAATTGTGAGCCAGGCATAGTGACTCACGCCTGTAATCTGAGCACTTTGGGAGGCAGAGGCGAGAGGATTGCCTGAGCCTACGGGTTCAAGACTAGTCTGGGCAACGTGGTGAGACCTTGTCTCTACAATAAATAAAAAATTAGCTGGACGTGGTGGCTCATACCTGTAGTTCCAGCTTTTTGGAAGGTTGTGGAAGGATCGCCTGAGCCCAGCAGTCAAGACTGTGGTGGCCGTGGACAGCATGCCACTGCACTCCAGCCTGGGTGACAGAGTGAGTCTCCGACTCAAAAAAAAAAAATTGACTGGGCTCGTTGGCTCAGCCTGTAATTCCAGCACTTTGGGAGGCTGAGGTGAGTGGATTGCCTGAGCCCACGGGTTCGAGACCCATTTGGGCAACTTGGTGAGACCTCATCTCTACAATAAATCAAAAAATAGCCAGGCGTGGTAGCACGCGCCTGTAGTTCTAGCTACTTGGAAGGCTGAGGTAGAAGGATCGCTGGAGCCCAGCAGAGCGAGGCTGCAGTGGCCGGGAATGTGCCACTGCACTCTAGTCTGGGCGACAGAGTGAGACTCTAACTCAAAAAAAAAACTGTGTATTCTTACATGTTTAAGCTTTAGTCACCTTCAGGCTGGGTGTGGTGGCTCACGCCTATAATCCCAGCACTTTGGGAGAAGATTGCCTCAGCCCAGGAGTTCAAGATCAGCCTGGGCAACTTGGGGAGACCTTGTTTCTATAATAAATAAAAATTAACTGAACGTGGTGGCACACCGTCTGTAGTTCCAGCTACTTGGAATGTTGAGGCAGGAGGATCGCCTGAGCCCAGCAGGTTGATGCTGTGATAGCCATGAGCATGTCATTGTACTCCAGCCTGGGTGACAGTGAGATTCCAACTCAAAAATAAATACATAAATAAACTTCAGCCACTTTCAAAGTACTCTCCATTTGATAGAATATACATGACAAAATGCTTTTTCCACTGCTCCAGTTTTTGAACTCATCCATTTTGATGCCTGTTAGTGCTTCTGCCGTTTTTGTTTTTTTTTTTTCACCTCTTTCCCTCTGAGGACTTTTCATCCGGGAAAACAAAAAAAAAGGTCGCTCGGGCAAGATCAGGTGAATAGGTAAGATGGGGCACAGGGGTCGTGTCATTTTTGGTCAAAAACTGCTGAACACTCATCTCAGTGTGGTCAGGTGCATTGTCATGGTAGAAAAACCAGTCTCCTGTTTGCCAAATTTTGAGACATTTCTTCTACAAATTGTCTCTCACAACACCGCTAGCTGGTACACTGACGCCGATGGGTTCCTAGAAAGAACTCTTTATTTTTTATTTTATTTTTTTGAGTCAGGGTCTCACTGTTTCACGCAGGCTGGAGTGGCACACTCACAGCCACTGCTGCCTCGACCTGCTAGACTCAGGTGATCCTTCCAACTATAGGTATGCGCCACCATGCTCAGCTAATTTTTTTTTTATTTACTGTAGAGACGAGATCTCCCCATGTTGCCCAGGCTAGTCTCGAACTCCTGGGCTCAGGCAATCCTCTTGCTTCTGCCTCCCAGAGTGCTGGGATTATAGGTGTGAGCTACTGTGCCTGGCTCCTAGAACTCTTACCTAGCAGGGGAAGCATGTACTACAAGGGGACCACTTTTCAAAATATAATTCTGAGTTTTTTTTGGTGTCCCCGTCGTATGCTATAACTAGAGTAGTAGATACACTGATGAACAAGACAAGCATAGTTTTAGGCTTTTGAAAACAAAAAATACATAGTCCCAAGTGAAAACAGTAACAACCAACAGTCAGTTGACTAACCCATGATGGTTTATGCATTTTTCCACATGCCACTGCCATTGTGCACGTCTCTGTGAAGAAATGAAATCTTGATTCTTAGCTTCTGGTGTACTTAGCTGGTAAGTAGTGGGGTTGGGGCTTGAGCCAGGTCCCGTGCTGATCCCATTCCTCATATCATCGATGGAATTATGCCTATTTGTGAGTGTAGATGGGGACATTGGCTGGAGTGGGGTAGGTACCTGCAATAACTTTTTTTTTTTTTTTTGAGTTGGAGTCTCACTCGGTCGCCCATACTGGAGTGCAGTGGCCGCTCCCAGCCACCGCAGCCTCGCCTGCTGGGCTCCAGTGATCCTTCTGCCTCAGTCTTCCGAGTAGCCGGAATTACAGGCATGTGCTACCACACCCGGCTGATTTTTTGATTTATTGTAGAGATGAGGTCTCGCTGCCCAGGCGGGTCTTGAACCCGCGGGCTCAGGCAATACACTCACCTCAGCCTCCCAAAGGCACGGGATTACAGGCTGAGCCACCGAGCCTGGCTGCAATAACTTCTTGGCTACGAGTGTCCATAGACTTCAGCATCAGGTAGGCTCCCCTGCCTTTTGGGAAAAGGGAGGATGATAACTACTCCCTAAACATACAGTTCATTCCTTTATCCCCTGTCACATCCACCTGGTCTGCCATCTGCCCGCTCATGATCCTGCCCTCTCACTCTCATCTACCTGTTGATCCGTCCGTCCATCCACCCATCCATCCACCCTCCCTTCATCTGTCCATCCACCCATTCAACCTTCTTTCAATCTGTCTACCTGTCTGCTCTCCTCCCATTCCTCTGCCCACCCTCCACCCAAGCTCCCATCCATCCACCCACCCTCCCATCCACCCACCCTCCCATCTACCTACTCATCTGTGCATCTATCCACCCTCCCATCCACCCGCTCATTCACTCATGCATCCATCCATCCACCTTCCCATCCACCCACTCATCCATCCATCCATCCACCCACTCATTCGTCCACCCACCCACCTTCCCATCCATCTACTCACCCGTCAGCCTGTCTGCCCACCCACCATCCCACCCCCCACACTCCCAACTGTCTTGTCTGTCCACTGCCTGTTCTCCATGGGGGTAGCTTGAGGTGAATTGGACATGGACTTAGCCTTTCAGAGCTCACAGCCAGGTCAGAGAGAGAATCTGTGATACAGATGACCAGGGCACCAGGCAACTGTGATGGAAGTGCTAACAGAGCCCTACCAGAGACATTCTAGCCAGGGAGAGGCTAGGGTTCTGGGAAGATTCCACGGCCTAAGCTGGGTTGAGTTAGGAGTTAGGTTCTGCGGGCTGGCTAGACATGGGTATATACGGGAGGCATTCCGGATAGAAGAGAGGCACGAAGAAGGCCTGGAGGTAGGGAGTGACGGGGGCTGAGTACATGGGAGTGGTGGACCTGGGGAGGCGGGCAGTCCTTCTCATGAGGGCCTTGAGTGCTGGGCCGGGGAGCTTGGGCTTTATCTGGTCAGCAGCAGGGAGCCATTGAGGCTTCATAGGAAGAGTGTTTCTGGTTAAGGGGCATGGAGGGAGGAACAGGAAAGAGGACTGGCACACAGAGTAGCTGGGCATGAGACCCCTGGGATGACTACCCTCATGGGCTACTGTGGGCTACTCCAGGCCTGGCAGCTGCTTCCCTGCTGTGTGACCTGCGACAAGTCACTTTCTCTCCCTGGGCCGTCCTGGTCTCTTCCTAGCAGGAACTGGCAGTACTGTCCCTCGCGGCCTGTGCTGGAGAGAGGCGGGCTGCTCTGTCCTACCCCAGGACACCAGGAGAGGCCTTGGTGACCTTTTTCATCCTGGGCCACAAGGAACCAGGCCTGCGGAGGGCCAGGCCAAGGGTGCATATGGCTCCACCAACTTTTGCCTGCCTGGAGCCTCAGTGGACCCTGAATCCACAGCGGTACCCACCCTGACTCTATGTCTGCTACCATCAGAACACCCTTCTTGAATCTTTTTTTTTGTGTGTTGGTGTCTCCCTCTGCAGCCCAGGGTGGAGAGCAGCAGCATGGCTCACATCTCACTGCAGCCTCCACCTCCTGGGCTCAGGTGATCCTTCCACCTCCACCTCTGGTGTAGCTTGAAATATAGGTGTGTGTCACCACGCTCAGCACCATTTTTTATTTTTTATGGAGACGAGGTCTCACTACGTTGCCCAGGCTGAACTCCTGGGCTCAAGTGATCCTCCCACCTTGGCCTCCTACAGTGATGGGATTGCAGGTGTGAGCCACTGTGCCTGGTCTACTCTCCTTGAATTGATACTGAGCCCTTTCTGTGCACATAACCTGTTCTGCTGTGACCCCAGCTCCCTTGGAGCCAGTTATCCTCTCTTAGTAGAACAGAACGAAGTCCTTCCTGCTGTGGGTAACAGTTGTCACCGTGAGGAGACAAACTGGCTCCAGGCAGGACCGCACAGCTGTACGAGGTGCCGGACACAGACCAGGCCCCATCTCGGTTCCCATGGCAGAGCCATACTCGACACATGCCTGGCACAGCTGTCCAGAGCAAAGTGGACGGGGAGACGGGACTTTGTCCCCGGCTGCTCTGTTCTGTGGCTGTGACCCATAGCCTGGCTCCCCTTCAGTCAGTCAGCTGGGAGACTTCCGTCACACCCACCACCCAGCCAGGCTGCTGGGAGTCCTCCCTGGCAAGTGACCCCGGCGGGTACCTGTTCTTCTTCCTAGAAAAAGACATGTTTCTGAGAACTGGGTGAGTTTTAGAGCCACCCCCACCTCCGAGGAGGCGTTTTCTGCCAGGACAGGTTGGGGTTGGAAGCTTCAAGAGCAGAGCTGTTCGCTAGAACTTTCTGTAGTGATGGGGATGTTCTATATCTGCCCTGTTCAATGCGATAGGCCCAGTGTGCTTATCTAGCACGTGAAATGTGGTGAATGCAGTCAAGGAACTGAGGTTTCATTTTTATTTTTATTTTTTTTGAGTTGGGAGTCTCATTCTGTCGCCTAGGCTGGAACACAGTGGTACGGTCATGGTCACTGCAGCCTCGACCTGCTGGGTTCAAGTGATCCTTCCACCTCAACCTTCCAAGTAGCTGGAACCACAGGTGCTTGCCTCCACGCCTGGATAATTTTTTGACTTATTGTAGAGACAAGGTCTCACCAAGTTGCCCAGGCTGGTCTCAAACCCCTGGGCCCAGGCAATCCTCTCCTCAGCCTCCCAAAGTGTTGGGATTACAGGTGTAAGCCACTGCACCCAGCCATTTTTATTAATAGCTGCATGTGGCTGGTAGCCACCATATCAGATGGCACAGCTCATATTGCTTTTGAGAAAACAAAGGTGTCCATCTCTAGAAACATTTAAAAAATAATAATTTTCTTAGCTGAGCTCGGTAGCTCAACCTGTAATCCCGTGCCTTGGAGATGAGGTGAGTGGATTGCCTGAGCCCATGGGTTCGAGACCCACCTGGGCAACTTGGTGAGACCTCATCTCTACAATAAATCAAAAAATTAGCTGGGTGTGGTAGCACACACCTGTAGTTCCAGCTACTTGGAAGCCTGAGCAGACGGATTGCTGGAGCCCAGCAGTTCGAGGCTGTGGTGGCCGGGAGCGGCCACTGTACTCCAGTCTGGGCGACAGAGTGAGACTCCAACTCAAAAAAAAATTTTGTTTCTTTCTTTAAGTAGCTTTAGGGGGTACAAATGATTTTTGGTTACATAACTCCTCTGTATAGTGGTGAGGAAGTCTGGGTTTTAAGTGTACCCACCACTCTCACCTGTGTGTATTGTACCTGACAGGTGATTTTTTGGTCCGTCCATCCTTTA
Organism: Carlito syrichta; assembly: GCF_000164805.1. Taxonomy (NCBI): domain Eukaryota; kingdom Metazoa; phylum Chordata; class Mammalia; order Primates; family Tarsiidae; genus Carlito; species Carlito syrichta. The sequence goes on along the minus strand of NW_007250968.1, from coordinate 118,918 downwards.
TCGTTCCCCACTCTGTCTCCAGTGTCCATTACACCATTCTCTACACCTTTGCAGACCTTTAGTTTAGCTCCCACTTTTTTTTTCTTCTTTTTTTTGAGTTAAAGTCTCACTCTGTCGCTCCCGGCCACCGAAGTCTCGACCTGCTGGGCTCCATTGATCCTTCCGCTCAGCCTTCCAAGTGGCTGGAACTACAGGTGCACGCTACCACGCCCAGCTAATTTTTGATTTATTGTAGAGATGAGGTCTCGCCAAGTTGCCCAGGTGAGTCTCGAACTTGCGGGCTCAGGCAATCCACTCACCTCGGCCTCCCAAAGCATGGGATTACAGGCTGAGCCACCGAGCCCGGCCAGCTCCCACTTTTAAGTGAGAACATGCGGTGTTGGGTTTTCTGTTCCTGAGTTAGTTCATGGAGGATGACGCTCTCCAGTTCCATACAAGTCACTGCAAAAGACATTATTTTGTTCTTCCTTTTTTTCTGAATTGGAGTCTCACTCAGTTGCCCACGCTAGAGTGAAGTGGCATGCTCATGGCCACCGCAGCCTTGACTTGCTGGATTCAGGTGATCCTTCCGCTTTAGCCCTCCAAGAAGCTGGAACTACAGGTGTGTGCCACCACGCCCAGCTGATATTTTTATTTATTGTAGAGATGTCTCGCCGTGTTGCCCAGGCTGTTCTTGAACCCGTGGGCTCATGCAGTCCTCTCACCTCAGCCTCCCAATGTGCTGGGATTACAGGTGTGAGCTACCATGCTTGACTGTTCTTTATTATACCTGAATGGTATTCCATGGTGTGTGTTTATGTATGGGGGTGCCAAAAAAATGTATATACATTTTTAAGTATGACGTTTGTAAATGTGTGTACTTTTTTTTTTTTTTTGAGTTGGAATCTCACATTGTCACCCAGGTTGGAGAGCAGTGGCATACTCACAGCCACCACAGCCTCAACCTGCTGGGCTCAGGTGATCCGTCCGCCTCAGTCTTCCAAGTAGCTGAAACCACAGGCATCTGCTGCCACTCCTGGCTAATTTTATTTATTGTAATGATGAAGTCTTGCCCAGTTGCCCAGGCTGATCTCCAACCCGTGGGCTTAGGCAATCCTCTCATCTCAGCCTTCCAAAGTGCTGGGATTACAGGCTTGAGCCACCGTGCCCGGCCGTGTGTACATTTTTAAGCACTCCTGTGTATACATACACACACCACATTGTCATTATCCACTGATCAATGGATGGACATTTAGGTTGATTCTACATGTTTTCATTTGTGAATTGTGTTTTGAGGAACATGTGAGCACAGGGGTCTTTTTTGTATAATGACCTTTCTTCCTTTGGGTAGATACTTAGTAGTGGGATTACTGGGTTGAATGATAGATGTATTTTAGTTCTTTGAGAGTCTGGAAACCTTTAAGGTTAGAGAAAGGGGTCTCTGGCTGTGCAGGCCCCTTTGCACCTCCCATCTGTCCTCGCTGGGACCCCTGTGGACAAGAGTCAGATGGCTCTGGGTGAAAACAGTCTTTATACACCCTGGCTTTTGTTGTGCTGTGTTCCTTGTGTTTGTCCATAGATACATGTGGTTTTATCAAAGGAACTTTGCAGGCTAGCTACAGTTTCATTATCCTGCTTTGTTTTGTAACTATTGTAGCTTAGGTATTTTTTTTCTCATCCATGTATTATTTTCTTATGTATCATCTTAAAGAATTGCTTAGTATCACATTAAGTTGGCCAGGCTTGGTGGCTTATGCCTGTAATCCCAACACTTTGGGAGGGTTAGGATTGAGGCCAGGAGTTTGAGACCAGCCTAGGCAACATAGCTAGACCTTGTCTCTAAAAAAAAAAAAAAAAAAATTAGCAGGGCATGGTGGCATGTGCCTATAGTCTCAGGTACTTGGGAGGCTGAGGCAGGAGGATTGCTTGAGTCCAGGAGATCGAAGCTGGGGTGAGCTGTGATTGTGCCACTGCACTCCATGCTGAGTGACAGAGTGAGTCCCTGACTCAAAACAAAAAAAATCCCATTAAGTTAATTTAACCATTGTCTTTAGGTTATTTCCACCTTTTTTCCATTATGATGGACTAATATGAACATGATCCTGGTACATTTCTTTTGTTATCTTTTTAAAGTTAATTCCTGGCATTAAATTCTCAGGGATGAGGGATAATAGGCTTAAAAGTTATTCTCAAGACTCTTAAATCTTACTGCCAACTGTTATCTTGGAAAGATTGAACCAGTTTCTGTTTTGCTAGTAAGAGGTATCCCATTTTACCACATTGTCCGTGCACTGGCGTTGTATCGCTTGGTTTTGCTCATTGAGTAAGCACAAAGTGACCATTCCCACTGTTTTTTTTTTTTTATTTGAGTTGGAGTCTCACTCTTGTTGCCCAAGCTGGAGCACAGCCTTCCAAGCAGCTGGAACTACAGACATGCACTACCACGCCCGGCTAGTTTTTGTGATTTATTGTAGGGACGAGGTCCCACCAAGTTACCCAGGCTGGTCTCGAACCCCTGGGCTCAGGGAATCCTCTCGCCTCGAACTCTCAAAGGACTGGGATTACAGGCTGAGCCACCATGCCCGGCCCCTTTCCACTTTTTTGGAGGACAGTTCTTCTGGCAGAAGAAACTCATGGTGTCTATTGGCCTGGAGTGCATTTGTCACTGCAGTTTCCTCCAGGTCCCCAGTCATCACCTCCGTGAGGCCTCAGTGAATGTTGCTTTGCAGCTCATGGTGGGCTTGCAAGTGGCAGTGACCCTCATCACACAGTGTTGTGTAGTATAGCACTTGTCTAGGTGTCGGCCCCTTGAGATGGGGAAACTCATTTCCTTCTTGGTGGCATGTAACAGGAGTCCAAAAGGGTGTTTATGGGCTCCCATAACTGAAAGGTCTGAGAGGTAGGGGCTACCTTCAGGAACAGCTGGCTCCAGGTGCTCCACAGAATCATCAGTGCTCTCCCCTCCTCCATTAGTGGGCCCAGCTTCCCTGGCCTTGGCCTCATCTCAGGCAGGCTGTCAAAGGAGTGGGAAGATGGACTACAAGACCCCCTGGCCTTCCAGTATCAACCCCAGAGAAAGAAAGAGCTGCTTTCCTGATAACTTTATTATTATTATTTATTTTTTTATTTTTATTTTTGAGTGCGGTCTCACTCTGTCTCTCAGGCTGGAGTATAGTGGCATGATCACAGCTCACCGCAGCATTGGCCTCCTGGTCTCAGGCGATCCTTCCGCCTTAGCCTCCTAAGTAACTGGACTATAGGCATGCGCCGCTACGCCTGGCTAGCTTTCTTGACAGTTTTAACAAACATACAAAAAAACCTCAGACAAACCAAAAAAACCACCCAGGTACCATCCCGTTGGCCTCCTTGGGTCACATGCCCAGGACTCTCTGAACTAGTGCTGGTGACAAGGCTCAGCACTGTGATCGACTGCTCCTCGGGCATACATCTGACCAGGGCGGGTGGCCTGGGAGTGAAGGAGAGGCAGTTGCCACAGGAAACTAGAGTTTTGACAGCACCAGGGGGAATGGATGTCAGCCAGGCAACTCCCCCCTTGCACCCTTCACCCAGGATTTGTTTCAGGCTCCAGGCCTGAAGTTAGGGTGTCCCCAGAGCAGGCCCCTCGGGCTCTTTGCCCTTGTGTCCTCGATTACTCTTCTTGAGGCCAGACATATGCTCGTTTCACAGGGTGTTGCTGATCTGACCCTGGTCTCTGCATCTACCTTTCTCATCTGCAGAGTGGGCGGTGGGGGTTTGGTGCTTAGGAGTGGTGGCTCAGGTTCCTGAGGTCTGTGGTATCAGTTGTTTCCTAGGAAGATGAGGAGGGACACAGTGACCCGCTAGGAGCAAAGGGGAGGGCCTGGGGGTGGTAACCCTGCTGGCCACAGGAAGCCCCCTGACTGGGCTGGCTGGGCCCCTGGGGTGGAGCAGGGGTCCCCACTGGGAGGGTTGTCTCCACCTCCTTCCCTTGCTGGCACAGGGGGAGGATTGTTCCTGCAGAGGTGCCAGTGCCAGAAAACACAAGAGGCCACTGTGTGTCTGCCCTCCAGGGTGTGGGCCGAGGTGTTAGTCACTCAGGCCAGAGTGGAGGGCTGGGCTGGGGCGCCCCTCATCCCTCGCTGGACCCCTGCCTTGCCTCAGCCTGTGAAAGAGACGGATATCAGAGAGAGCCACAGGCAGCCACTTGTTCTTTCTGCGATTCCTCTCCTGTCAACACCCACGTGGGCCCCATCCACTCGGACTGCTCAGCTTTCCAAGACCCACCCGCTCTCTAAGATGGCCTGACTTCAGAGCACAGAGAGAGCTTGGGCTTTATTTCCCCACTCTCCCACTGTGTACAGGGGAAACTAAGGCCCACGCAGGACATTTTTCTTTTTTCTTTTTGGTAGAGATGAGGTCTTGCTATGTTGCCCAGACTGTTCGCAAACTCCTGGGCTCAGGCAATCTGCCCACCTCGGCCTCCCAAAGTGCTGGGATTACAGGCATGAGCCACTATGCCCGACCTTAGACAGGACTTGCAAAACATACAGGTCCTCTGACTAAGGAGTCAGGTACATGGACTTTGAAGTCACACAGGTCAGAATTCAACTCCTAACCCTGTTATGTACCTGTTGTGTGACCTTGGACAGGTGACTTCATCTGTCTGAGCCTCAGTTGTTTATACATACATATAATAAAACTGGTAATAGTGAGTTGTAAAAATTGATTGAGGGGTCAGACAGTGTCTCTCGTGTCTGCTCTTGGCTCTAGTGTCTTGGACCAAGTTTCGCTTTCAGGCTCCCCTTGGGAGCTCTGGGCTGGTTGCCTTGGAGGGCTTGTGCAATCTCAGCTGTCTCTGAAGTTGTTCTGAGTTTGCAGTTAATTGGCTTCTTGGTCACGTGCCTGATCCTGAGCTAATCACTGTTGCCAGAGGGAGCACAGTGTTCTGATTGGCCAGGGTGAGTACCCATTTCTAGATACAGATGAAATAATCCCCAGTGAGGCTTAGGAACTGGGAAGGAGGACAGCTTGGTTTTGTTGAAGAAAAATGAGGAATGCTCTGGGAGGGCAGTGATTCCCACACGCAAGTCATCTCCTTCTAGGTAGAGACTGTTAGTCTCTTTTGCTAAAGAACTGTCTCGCTCCTTTTTTTTTTTTTTTTTTGAGTTGGGAGTCTTACTCTTGTCGCCCAGGCTGGAGTGCAGTGGCACGCTCATGGCTACCACAGCTTCGACCTGCTGGGCTCATGCGATCCTTCTGCCTCAGCCTTCCAAGTAGCTGGAACTACAGGCGTGTGCCACCATGCCCAGCTATGTTTATTTATTTATTTATTATAGAGATGAGGTCTCACCAAGTTGCCCAGGCTGGTCTCAAACCTGTGGGCTCAGGCAATCCTCTCACCTCGGCCTCCCAAAGTGCTGGGATTATAGGTGTGAGCCATGGTGCCCAGGCTTGTTTCACTCATTATTTAGCCAAGTAAATAATAGTGAAATGAATGAATGAATGAATGATTGAATGAATGGGGGGAAAGCTGTTTCCTGGAAGCACTGTGTGAGGAGAGCACTGGCCTGGGAACCAGAAGACCATCACAGCTCTCAGGTCATCCTGGCAGGTTCTGCCTGTTACCTCCGCAAACCTCTGAATGCTTGCCTGGGAAATAGGCATGGTAACTAATACCTATTTTGATGGTCTGTTGGCAGGTTACATTCTGGCTGAGCTGTCTGCAGCTGCCAAGCACTCTCAGTGGGAATTGCTGTCGGCCATGGTTGTCACTTATCTTTACCAAAGGGCGATGGAGCAGGCAATGCTGGGCATGTACAAAGAGGGGTCTTTGGGGAAGTGATTTGGAGCCAGGGTCTTTGAGCAAGGCAGGCTTACATTTGGATCCAACCTTGCCCTCCACCCCGCTCACTGTGTGACGTGGGGCAAATGGCCCTGCCTCTCCGAATCTCAGTCTCCTCACCTGTAAACTGGGAATGATAATGTCTGTCTTCTAGGGCAGGATGGATGATGAAGTGAGAAATTCTGCGTAAGTCCTGTCCCGGCACACAGTGAGGCTCTGTCAGGACTGTTTTTGTTATCATCAACCGTTATTACACCTTCTGTGGCCTCAAGGTGGTGGACCACTGCCTCAGCCAGGCTTTGAAGGAATTTAAGTTCGGCCAAGTCTCTGGGCCATGGTTTCTATGGACTGCTCTCTGGCAGACTCGGGTCTCTGTGGAATCCCAGCAAGGGGCTGGGACGGGCGTGCCTCGTGTTGACACTGGCACCAGCTGGAGGCCCAGCCCTGCGGTCAGCACCTCCGCCTTTCAGCTTGTCGGGAGAGGCATGGTTTGTGCACTCCTGGAAATGGTCCCTGCCTAGGCCTCCTCCACCTTCAGGAAACCTCCACCCTTTTCAGGAAAAGGTGATATGCAGCCTTCCTCACCAGTGCTCGGGAGTGGAAGGTGAGTGAGTGAAGAGGTGGCCTTTGCCCAGTTCAGCGTGGTCAGGAGGGCTGCCTTGGTCACCTGGCCCTCACTCTAGGCACCCAGCTAAGCCCTGGTTCCCAGCCTCACTTCTCTTCTGGACTGGAGAAAAGGAGGAGGGGAAGGAGGAAGAGGGGACGGAGGAGGGAGGGAGAGGATAGGTAGAGGAGGAGGAGTGTTGTGCAGAAATGAAAGGATTCTTTGCCAGCCCTCTGGTGGGGACATAAAAATGATCAGCTTTACAAGATATGGAAAGACAGGTACATAATCAGTCAAGTGTGTGTGTGTGTGTGTGTGTGAGAGAGAGAGAGAGAGAGAGAGAGAGAGAGAGGAGAAAGAGAGACGGAGTGTGAGTGTGAGTGCACTTGCACCTGATGACTCAGTTGATAGGTTTCTAATATGTTTTGACTAAACTTTCCACACTGAGGGGAGACCCCGCAGGGGAAGGGCCCTGTGAGCAGGGAGATTCTAGGGCCAGGACTGACCCTGGAGAATAGCCCTGCGTGAAGATCTTCCCCTGAGCTGGGCTCCTGGGCCTGAGGCAGGAGGTGTCAAAGACTCTGGCTCAAGAGGGACTTTGATGGTGGAAGAGTGTGGCCCCAAGAGTGTGCAGATTTGGGTGTGGGACTGCCAGCGTTTTAAATATGCTCTGCCATCTCACTCGCCAGGCCTCTGCCCCAGTCTCCTCATCTGTCCATGTGGTGAGGATAACCCCACATCGTAGGGTGGGCGAGGAGGTAAGTGAGTTAACATGCATGAGGAGGCCGGGCTCGGTGGCTCAGCCTGTCATCCCAGCACTTTGGGAGACTGAGGTGAGTGGATTGCCTGAGCCCGCAGGTTCGAGACCAGCCCGGGCAACTTGGCGAGACCTTGTCTCTATAATAAAATAAAATAAAATAAAAATAGCCGGGCCTGGTAGCGCATGTCTGTAGTTCTGGCTACTCAGAAGACTGAGGTGGATGGATCGCCGGAGCCCAGCAGGTCGACGCTGGGGTGGCCACGAGCGTGCGTGCCACTGTAATCCAGCTTGGGCGAAGGAGTGAGACTCCAACTCAAAAAAACAAACAAACAAAAAAACATGCATGAGGAGTATAGATCGGTGCCCCTTGCAAAGTGGGCTCTAGTGGGTCCGTGATACACATGAAGCTCATTATCCCTGCATGGGAGCCTGGGCACTTCATGGCTCAATAAGCAAAATATTTACCCAAACTAACAGTAAATGTACAAAAAAGCAAATGAACATCCAAATGGCCTGTTTGGATATCAGAGATGTGTAGGCAAGAGGGAGAGACCGAGAGGTTGGTTAATGGTACAAACGTACAGGTAGATGGACGGAATCAGTTCTGATGTATGATAGCAAAGTAGGGTGAGTAGCTGGAAGAGGCCTGGTGCAATGGCTCACACCTGTAATCCCAGCACTGTGGGAGGCTGAGGCAAGAGGGACTGCCTGAGCTCCGGAGCTTGAGGCCAGCTCAGGCAACTTGGCAAGACCTCATCTCTACAATAAATAAAAAAATTAGCCAGGTGTGGTAGTGTATGCCTGGAGTCCCAGCTACTGGGAAGGCTGAGGTGGAAGGATCGCTTGAGCCCAGGAGGTTGAAGCTGTGGTGAGCCGTGAATGTGCCACTGCACCCCAGCCTGGGTGACAGAATGAGACTCTGACTCAAAAACAAACAAAGTTGCTGGAAGAAAGGACTTGGTTGTTTCTGACACAGAGATGGTAAATGTTCCTGGTGATGGGTAGCCCAGATGCCCTGACCTGATCACTATAGCCTATGCGTGCAACAAGTGCCCACATGTGCTCCATAAATATCTATTTTACATATCAATGCAAAATTGCCAGTTTGAATCACCCCTTAGCATTGCTTCCTTCCAGAAGGATCCTGGTGGGATTGGGGCCCTCTCCTAGCCCCCACACACCCTCCTGAGTGGCTGTCTCATCACTCTCAGTAGAGGCTCTGTCTCCTTGGCTCAAGCAATTCTCTGGCCTCGGCCTCCCAAAGTACTGGGATTATAGGCATGAGCCGCTGTGCCCTGCTTGAGTTGGATTTTTTTTTTTTTACTGAACAAATGGACCATCTTCCCATGTTGGTATTTGTAGAGCTGTCCCATTCTTAGATTTTTATTTATTCCATGCTGTGGGTGTATTGTACTTTATAATTATTATTATTAAGCACAGACACGGCTTCCTATGTGGCTCCCCTGTGCTGACATGCTGTGTGGCACTGACCTTCATTGAGAACAATGTGTGTCCCGCGTCAGTGCCTCGGCCCCCATCTGCACATCCGGCCTCTGTTTTCACACTCATGTGGGGCACTCTGGGCCTGTGTCCAAGGGTCAGTTTCCTGCCGAGCATGCTTTGTTGACCTTCTGTGTCTCCTCTGTGCAGGCCAAAAATAAGGAGACGGGTGCCCTGGCAGCGGCCAAGGTCATCGAGACCAAGAGTGAGGAGGAGCTGGAGGACTACATCGTGGAGATCGAGATCCTGGCCACCTGTGACCACCCCTACATTGTGAAGCTCCTGGGAGCCTACTACTATGATGGGAAGCTGTGGGTAAGCTGCTGCCCTGTCCAGCCTGGCTTGGTGCTCGGGGGCCTGTCTTGAGGCCCTCGGCTCCTTCTCAGCATCTGCTCTGAGGGCAAGGAGAAGTGGCCAGGGGGCTCTAGGCCCCCGGGGCCCCTTTTCCGGTAGGGTCTCCACACTGGGGTACAGCATCACTGATTGGGGGCAGGGAGGAGCTGCATATGTCTATAGCCTAGCCTTGAATCCCAGCCCTGCCGTTTACAAGCTGAAGAACCTAGACAGGGTCTTAACCTTTAACTCCATGCTTCAGTTTCTCCATCTATAAGATGGGGATAATAACTGGATCTCGCTTATAGAATTGTTATGGGGATTAGATGAGTTAATTTGTGGTAGGTTCCTGGAGGTGTGCGGGGTGCACATGAGAGCTCAGGAAGTGTGACTGTTTTATTATTTGTGGTGTGGCTCCTTCTGGCACTGCTGTGGCCACTACGGGGCTTTCCTTTTGATGCTGCACTGAAGAAGGGGGCCCCTGACCAGCTCTCCATCAGCATTGTCCTTCTGTGAGCGCCTGCAGATGCAGCTTCAAGCTGTGCCCGCCCAGCTCAGCACCACCCTTGGCTTCCATGGAGGAGCCGTGGTGGCCCCTGGGTGTTTGCAAGACGAGCCTGCCTGCAGTGTGGCCCCTATTCATGCTCTCCTAGTTTTGTTTCGTTTTTTGAGTCAGGGTCTCACTCTGTCGCTTTTTTAGGTCATGGGGACCCAGTGACAGTTTTCTGCAGGGGAGAGACACATATTCTGTGTTTTATAAAGAAACCAGGTTTGGGGGGCTAGAAAAAGCATTGAGGCCATTCAGGAAGTGGTAAGAATAGGCTAGGCCAAAAGCCCAAGGATGGGACATGGAACATCATCCTGTCAGGAGAGGCTGCAGTTGGGGGGACATTTGACCTGGGTCTTGCAGGACGCATTGAAGTCCTCCAGAGGGATGAGAGAAAGAAGGGGATAAGCAGAGGGACCCGCATGTACATCAGCGTGGAAGGGAGATGTCTGTGGTTCTGAGATACGAGGTGGGAGGCTACACCGGCCCTTAGGTGTTTTCCTTCTGTGCAATGTTCTCAGGCCCGCCTTGTGGCCAGGCCTGGCCTCCTCCTCTAAATAGTGGTTATCAAACTTAAACAAGCATCAAAGTCACCTAGAAGGCTCCTTAGCTGGGCCCTGCCCCAGAGTCCTGTGGCCTCAGGAACCAGCTTTTCTGTGTGGCGGTCTTTTTCAAAACCAGTCCTGGTCCTGGGGTCTGCTCCAGGGCTTTGGCTGTTGTCCAAGTGTCCTGGGTCCTTCCTGGAGCCATGGTAGCCAGGGACTGGTGTTCCCCACCCCTCTGAACCAGGTGGAGGTCAATCACCAAACCACCCATGCACAATCCAACAAGATTAGCTCATTTTCTTCCAGAATTTGTAATTGGAGCAAAGTCCTTCTAGTGGTTTCTTATTGCCACTTCTGCTTTTGAATATCAAATGGTGCAAGTGGGAAAAAATAACCTAAAATGCTCTAGACCAGTGCCTTCGATAGAAATAGAATGTGAGGGCTGGGTTCGGTGGCTCAGCCTGTAATCCTAACACTTTGGGAGGCTGAGGCGAGTGGATTGTCTGAGCCCGTGGATTTGAGACCAGCCCGGGCAACTTGGCGAGACCTTGTCTCCACAATAAAATAAAAAAGAGCTGGGTGTGGTAGCGCGCACTTGTAGTTCCCACTATTTGGAAGACTGAGGTGGAAGGATCACCAGTGACCAGCAGGTCGATGCTGGCGTGGCCTTGAGTGTGACACGGTACTCCAGTCTGGGCAACAGAGTGAGACTCCAACTCAAGTTAAAAAAAAAGAAAGAAAGAAATAGAATGTGAGCTGTGGGTACATTGTTTTAAATTGCTAACAGCCGTATCAAAAGCAGCAAAAAGATGGCCAGGCGTGGTGGCTCATGACTGTAAGCCCAGCACTTTAGGAGGCTAAGGTGGCATTGCTTGAGCCCGGGCATTCAAGACCAGACTAAGCAACATAGTGAAATCTCATCTCTAGAAAATAATTAGCTTGGCGTGGTGGTACATACCTGTAGTCCCAACTACTCAGGAGGCTGAAGCAGGAGGATTGTCTGAGTCCAGGAGTTTGAGGGTGCAGTGAGCTATTACTACAGTGAGTTGTAGTCCTGAGTAGCTGGGACTACAGGTGTGTGCCACCATGCCCCGCTAAATTTTTTATTTTATGTAGAGATAGTATCTTGCTCAGGCTGGTCTCACACTTCTGGATATAAGTAATCCTCCTGCCTTGCTCTCCCAAAGTGCTGGGATTACCGGCCTGAGCCACTGTGCCCAGCCTCTGAGTCTATTTCTGTATCTCCAAAATGGGGAAGATGATAAAACCTTGCCCAGAGCATATCTGAAGGATTAAGTGAGCCTTGTGGTCTGGGTGTGGGCATCCTTGTCTGGCCAGAGTGTAGTAAATACCACTGCCCTTCCTGCTCGTTCTCCCCCAGGTCTTTCTTTATCTTTATTTTTTAAAGATGAGGTCTTGCCATGTTTCCCAGGCTAGCCTGAATTCCTGGCCTCAAGCGATCCAGTAGCTGAAATTTCAGGCGTGAGCCACTGCGCCTGGCTCCCTCAAGTCTCCCTTTCCATTCTCACAACCCCATCTGGCACTCTGTTCCCCATGGCCCTGTCTCTTCTGGCTTCTCTTCCTTTGACCTGGCGAACTTTTCCGAGGCTTCCCTGTGATCAGGTCACCTCCGGACAATAAGAAAGGTGACATCAGGGGATGTGAGGACATCGGCTCAGAGCAAAGAAAGGCCTTTTGCAGGCCCAGCAGGTCTGGCTGCCCCCAGACTACCCTGAGGACCCAGCACAGGTCAAGGTCAAAAGTCCCTCTGCCCCAGACTTCCTCTGGTCAGGAGATTTTTGCAGCAAGTTTATCGGCATGGGAATCTCCCTGCTGACTGCCAAAGTGATGAGTCCTGTGCTTGGTATTGAAGGCCTGCACAGCCTTGGGGTCTTCCTGGGTTTCTCCAGGTGTGAACTTAATATCCTGTCTGCCGAACATTGGCAAAAGTGATGTGCCTTGTAAGACTTCGTGGTAGAGCTCCCTCTCCCAGCCCTCATTCATTCTCCGATCTCCTTTTATTTATTTATTTATTTTTGAGTTGGAGTCTCACTCTGTTACCCAGGCTGGAGTGCAGTAGCACACTCATGGCCACTGCACCCTCAACCTGCTGGGCTCAGGCGATCCTTCTGTCTAAGCCTTGCATGTAGCTGGAACTACAGGTGTGTGCCACCATGCCTGACTAATTTTTTATTTTATTATTACTTATTGTAGAGACGAGGCCTCAAGAAGTTTCCCAGGCTGGTCTTGAACCCTTGGGCTCAGACAATCCTCTCACCTCTGCCTCCCAAAGTGTTGGGATTGCAGGTATGAGCCACTGTGCCCAGCTAATTTTTCTTAGTTTATTGTAGAGATGAGGTCTTGCCAAGTTGTCCAAGCTGGTCTTGAACCCCTGAACTCGGGCAGTCCTCCTGCCTCAGCCTCCCAAAGTACTGGAATTACAGGCGTGAGCTACTGCATCTAGCATCCCACCTCCTAATAATTGATGTTTCTTAAAGATGACTCACTTTTTAGAAATTAAATACATTTACTTAAAAGTAGCCTTCATCTCACTACCCTAAACGGAAAACAAGGACCCACTCATCACAAATAGAAATAAAAGAAAATAAATGGATTCTGTTGAGTTCTATCTCCATCCCTTCACCTTCAAAGCCCTGGTCCTGAGCCCGGCCCTCTGGGAGATTTTCATGATGGGAAAGGTGAACAAGAACTGTGGAGGGGTGCTTTTGCTCCTTGGTGCTGTGTGGTCCCCCAAAGTCACCTCCTGGGGATGTGCTGGGCAGGTGAGGGCACATAGATTGGGCCGGGCCCCTTGAGGTCAGCAGTGGGGACAGTCCTCATAGGGGTGAGACAGCGAGGGCCAGGGTGACTCATCCAGGTTTACCTGAGGGGACAGGCAGAGTCTGGGCTTGAACTCCTCCCCACCCAGAGGCCAGGGGTCCTGCTACCAGGCTTACGTCTTGGCTCTCATTGACTATACTGGGCTGCAGTGCTTTTAACTGTGGGATCCTTTTCTCTTGAAATATCTGCAGAAGTCCTAGTGGGCAGCAGAGAAAACAGCAGCTGCCCTAAGTTGGGGTGACAGGCCTTCCCTTAACCCCAATTCTGCGATGGTCCCAGAGTTACCCCTGGGCCTTTGGGGCACTGGTCTATACCAGGGCTTCTCTGCGTTGACACTGTAGGCATTTGGGCAGGGAGATTCTCTGTGTGGGGCTGTTCTGTGTGTTGTAGGGTATTTGGTGGCATCTCTGGCATCTACCCACTGGATGCCATTGTTACCTTACCCACTAGTTGTAATGACCAAAAATTTTACATGATGTTGTCAAATGTCCCCTGAGGGGCAGATTGCCCTGGGTGAGAAACTCTGGTCTCTACTACTCAGATCCTCTTGCCGTTGGGGGTAACAGGGTGTCTGCCATGCCAGGCAGGCTGTGAGCCATACCCCCCCCCCCCCTCCCCCCC
>NW_007250968.1:96548-105347 GCF_000164805.1 Carlito syrichta | reverse complement strand
CCCCCCCCCCCCACCTCCCATATGTGAGAACCCTTAGAGCAAGGTCTCCAGCTGGGCCAGGTCAGGGCTGCAGACACAACTTTGACTTGTGCGATGTTTTCAGAAATTTTTTTACTTTTTCTTTTTGAGTTGGATGGAGTCTCACTCTGCACCCAGGTTGGAGTGCAGTAGCATGCTCATGGCCACTACAGCCTCAACCTGCTGGGCTCAGGCCATCCTTTTGCCTCAGCCTTCCAAGTAGCTGGGACTACAGGTGCACACCACCACATCTGACTAATTTTTTTATTTTATCATGGAGACGAGGTCTCACCATGTTGCCCAGGCTGGTCTCGAATACTTGGGCTTAGGCAATCCTCTTTACAGGCATGAGCCACTGTGTCTGGGAAATTTCTGTTGTTCAAGTCACCGTTCTGTTTTTTTTCTGGCAGGCTGAGCTAAGATAATTTGTGTGTACGAGGAGAGATTTCAGATTTTACATAAAACCCTGGCCTTCTGACCTTTCTTAAACAATCTGGAGATGTTTTTGCATGGCATCATTTGCCTGGGGCTGAGCAGCAACTGCCCATCAGGCGGGGTGTGCTCTCCAGCTAGCCCCAGACTCACTACTCCCTAGTGTAGCCCCAGTACTGAGTCTGAGGACTGTTTGTCATTGGCATATGCCATGCCCTGTTTTTCTTTTCTTTTTTTGAGTTGGAGTCTCACTCTGTCGCCCAGATGAGTGCAGTGGCCGCTCCCAGCCACTGCAGCCTCACCCTGCTGGGCTCCAGCAATCCTTCCACCTCAGCCTTCCAAGTAGCTGGAACTACAGGCACGCGCTACCATGCCCGGCTAATTTTTGATTTATTGTAGAGATGAGGTCTCGTCAGGTTGCCCAGGCAGGTCTCGAACCCACGGGCTCAGGCAATCCACTCACCACGGCCTCCCAAAGTGCTGGGATTACAGGCTGAGCCACCGAGCGCAACCCCAGCTAATTTTTAAATTTTTATTTTTGTAGAGACAAGTCTCACTATGTTGCCCAGGCTGGTCTTGAACTCCTGGGCTGAAGCAGTCCTTCCACCTTGGCCTCTCTGAGTGCTGGGATGACCAGGCCTCTCTAAGTGCTGGGATGACCAGTGAGCTGCCGCTCCCAGCCCAGAGTATGACTTTTTGTCTCCTAGTGAACATTCTGCAAAGAGGAAGCGCAGGTCGCAGGATCCCACAGCAGGGTGTGGGTGGGACAGGCCCTCTGTCCTCATACATGCACATGTGACTATGCGTCACCAGCCAGGGTTTCTGTGGCTTGTCACCGTGGACTTGGAGGCCAGCCCTCAGTCACTGACAGAGATTGCAAATCTGGCCTTTTTAAAAAAAGCCAGAACTGTGAGAGAATGTGATACTAGGAAGCAGCTTGCAGTGCTGTGTATATTAGAACATTGCAGAGCATGGCCAAAGGAACTCTATGCTGGAGTCTGGAGAAGCGAGTGCCACCTGGACGTGGGACCGACTGGCTTGTGACCTGAAACAGCCACTGTCCCTTCCCTGGGCCATTGCTGCCTAATCTGTGACTCCCAGACTTGGGAGAGGTGACCCCAATGAGGTCTTTCAGTTGACTTTGGACATCTTATCCTTGCAAATGAGTCTCTGTTCTGAATTCTGGGTCTGTGGTCACCTGGGTGGTCCGGGGTGGCTCTTCTTGTCAGTATTGTGTTTCTCTGGGCCTCCTGGGCATTTGCCGATCCTGCTTTCATTCTGGACTGGCCTATGGGACATCCAGTTGTTGGGGGACACACACACACACACACACAATAGCACATTGTGAAGCACTTTAAAGTCTGCAAGGCTCCTCAGCCCTTGATTTTGGTGTACTTATTTTATTACCATTCCCATTTTACAGATGAGGCTCAGGGAGGAAAAGCAGGTGGGGAGGCTCCCGGCTTCTGGGCCACAAGGGTGAAGCAGGAGGCCAGGGTGGTGACAGAAGGAAGGAGCCAGTAATGGGGTGGCACGCCTGGCCAGGACGTTCTCTGTGCTTGACCTGTGCTGGGCGCTTTCGTGATTATCCGCCACATCCTCACAATTCTGTGGGATGTAGATGTTGTCACCCATTTTACAGATGTGAAGACTGAGGCCCCCAGAGGCAGAGTGGCTTGTCCCAGGAGTCACAGCCAAAGGCTGGCCCAGATCTGCCCAGCTCCAAAGCCTTCTTCCTCAGCCCTCTCTTCGTGCCTGGCTCTGGGCACCTCTGGGAATAGTCCAGGGGAAGCCGTCTGTGGTCCTCTCCCCCTGAGGAGCACATCATCCAGAAGAACGCTTTTTGGCAGTGGCAGGTGGGGAGGAGGCCCGTGGCCAGGGGACCCATCCTGCTGCTCCCCTTGGACACAGGGGACCCTCCTGGTACTGCAGGATAGCCCCAAACCTGCCTGGGGCTCCAGGCCAGGCGTCCAACCAGGC
Organism: Carlito syrichta; assembly: GCF_000164805.1. Taxonomy (NCBI): domain Eukaryota; kingdom Metazoa; phylum Chordata; class Mammalia; order Primates; family Tarsiidae; genus Carlito; species Carlito syrichta. Next base: position 102,917 of record NW_007250968.1, on the reverse strand, counting down.
GTCTAGGTCACCTGCAAGTGTTGACCTAGGCCCACAGACTATACCAAGAGCAGCTGCTTTTCCCTTTTTGAATTGGTGTGAACCTTTATAAATTAACGACTTTTTTTCTTTTTGGAATCTCTCTCAGTCACCCAGGCTGGAGTGTAGTGGCACAGTCACAGCTACCCACAGCCTCGTCCTGCTGGGCTCAGGCGATCCTTCTCCCTCAGTCTTCCAAGTAGCTGGAACTACAGCCACACGCCACCGTGCCAGACTAATTTTTTAATTTATTCTACAGACAAGGTCTCACCAAGTTGCCCAGGTTGATCTCGAACCTCTGAGCTCAGGCAGTCCTCTCGCCTCCACCTTCCAAAGGGCTGGGATTACAGGTGTGAGCCACTGCACCCAGCCTAATATCTTGGGCTGTGGTCTTATTCAGTCGTCTAGGCTGGAGTGCAGCTGCATGATCATAGCTCACTGGAGCCTCACCCTCCCGGGCTAAAGCTGTCCTCCCACCTCAGCCTCATGAGTAGCTGGGACTACTGGTATACACCACCACGCCCAGCTCATTTATTTATTTATTTTTTTTGAGTTAGAGTCTCACTCCATCGCCTAGGCTGGAGTGCAGTGGCACACTCATGGCCACCCCAGCATCGACCTGCCGGGCTCAGGCAATCTTTTTGCCTTAGCCTTCCAAGTAGCCAGAACTAGAGGTGCATGCTACCACACCTGGCTAATTTTTTGATTTGTTGTAGAGTTGAGGTCTGGCAAGTTGCCAGGCTATTGTTGAATCCATGGGCTCAGGCAGTCCTCTTACTTCAGCCTCCCAAAGTCCTGGGATTATAGGTTTGAGCCATCGTGCCTGACCTGCCCAGCTAATTAAATTTTATTATTTTTTTTTGTAGAGATGTTGCTTAGGCTGATCTCAAACACTTGGGCTCAAGTGATCCTCTTACCTTGGCCTCCCAAAGTGCTGGGATTACAGGTGTGAACCACTGCACCCTGCCTAAATCAGCACTTTTAATATAAGAATCCAGACTTCTGACTTAGCCTGAAGGATCAGGGACCTGGACCACATGGGCCAGACCTGCACGATGTTTGTGAACTGGGCTAAGTATGCTCCTGGGTTTGCCCTGCCCTTCTAGGTGACATTGCTGGGTTTACGTTCCTTCCTGGTCTGATGGGAGCAGAGAATCCCAATCCTGGGAGGAGGATGTAGAGACAGAAGTGTTGGGGGCTGTGGGCTATGATTGGGTTTCCTTATATTTCTTGGGCTACTTCCTCCTTCCTGGCCTTGGGGCTGTGCTGTCCCTAGGGGAACCTTTAGGATTTGCAGCTATCTTTGGCCTCTGACCAGTATGATAAGTCCTTCCTGAACCTGGCATTTCACATCCATGATCTCAGTGACTGGACTCCCACCCTCTTGAGCATACAGGGTCATCAGTATTTATTTATGTATTCATTCTCTCACTAAAAAATGTTTCCTGTACAAAGACTGTGTGCCAGGCAGTTTTAGGTGCTAAGTCCCAGACACAAAGGCCCACCTGCAGGAATTTTACACTCTGCAGAGGGGCAGGGGGGGACAGGGAGGCAGACAACAGACAAAGTAAAACTGTGTAGTATGTCAGATGGTGACGTGTGCTGTGATGGGGTCTTGGCCAGCGTGGGGTGCAGGGTCGTATCTTATTGTCCTTTGGGAACTGTGGGCTCCCTGCGGCACCTGCTTTTTCTTCAGCTTTTCACAGGGCAGGCATTAGTGTCGGACTTGTTTCTGACCATGGGCCGGTCAGTTTGGATTCCCGCATGGCAACAGCTCCAGTGTTGCTAGTGGTTGGGCTGCACTCACTGAACACCTCACACTGTGCCATGGCTTTCCTGTGTCCTCCCATGAGGTCTTGGCCTAGGTGTCAGGTCCTAGAGTCAACTCCACTTTACAGATAAGCACACCGAGGCTTGGGTATCTGAGGTTCCTTGTCCTAAGGTCATTCTGCTCATGTCAAGTCAAAGTTGCACTGCCGTGTGTCTGTCTCCACAGTTGAGACCCTGTGCTCATGGTCATTCACGCAGGGGCCTTGGTTCTTTGGAGATGTGTGTCTTTCAGGTAATGTATTGAATGCCCTTTTGAGCCTTGTGGACAGAACTGCAGGGCATGGTCCCGCACCGTCGCTCTGGCTCCATGGGATGGCCGGGACTGCATTGTCCACCACCCCACAGGCCATCCTTCTCTTGTGGTTTAAGTTCGACCTGACCCTCAAGGACCAGCTCAAAGGCTGTGGCCCCTTTTGCGGGGGGCCAGCCCCTGCAGAGAGATTTAGAGGGTCCCTGGAAGGTGTGGTGGTGTCGGCGATTATTCTGGAGAAAGAAAGAGAGAGAAGGGGGGAGAAAGAAAGAAACTGGACTCTGTCTAGTGCAGAAGCCGATTCTGTAAGAGGGATAGATATTAAAAGAAAGAAAGATGGAGGGATAGATATAAAGAGAAAGAAAGAAAGTGAACAACTGTTCAACAGATTGAGCAGAAACCATTTATTGGAAGTTACAGCAGGTATTTATCCCCAAATTTTACACAGATAGTCTCACAAGTCTTTCACGTGAACACAAAGCCAGGTGCAGGAGGGGCGTCCCCCACCCACCATGTGCTTCCTCAGGCATGAGGAAGAACAATTCCAATTAAATCACAAAACTTTTACATGAACACAAAGCCAGGTGAATGGGGGGGGGGGGGCATCCCTCACCCACCAGGTGTTTCCTTGAGTATGAGGAAGGGCAATCCCAATTAAATCACAAGACATTTACATGAACATAGAGAGCCAGGTGGATGAGGGGCGTCCCCCACCCACCAGGTGTTTCCCCAAGCATGAGGAAGGAGGATCCCAAAACTATCTCACTGTTCCTCATGCTTGGTTAATATTCCTCAAAAGCAATACAACAATTCTAATATCATAATATTCTAATAATCAATAACTTTTAAAACTTATGCATACACAACACCTAATGACCAACCTAAATCCCAATTCCTCTCTATTTTACGCTAATTCTACTTACACTATAGAAACTCTCAACTATAGCCCAAACCAGTTCCTAAAGAATGTGGCCCAGTCAAAAGATCACGCTGGGCCGTTTCTGGTAACTCTAGATAATCATCTCTATTATTAAAGTTGAAACAGCACTTTATATGTATATACTAATTCTATAAATATACTTTTAAATCTTAAAAGAAACTTGTACTTTATTAAAGGCTCCCAAATGTGACCTGAGTTTGAATTATGTTAAGTTTAAAGCCGAAACTGCAGTCTGTGAGAAAAGGGAACAATGGACCCCTAAAGTAAGCCATGCCTATCGTACTCTCAGAACTTAATGCTTAGATCATCAAAGTCCCTGCTAGTGGATGTGCCAAACAGCAAAGAAGGGAAGAGGGAATGGACCATCACCTCCCAAACTCATCCTAGTGGTCTCAGGGTCTGCAGCCCACCTGGGTCCCTAACGCTCAGGCAGGCCTCCACCACCGGCTCCCAACACCCTTTAATGTAGTCTGTTGAACATGCTGTCTCCTGCCAAGTGGGCCTTCCGGCAGGTTGTCCTAATTCAGCTGACCCTCCTCCCTTAGAGTTTTAGGGGTTTGTGAGTCCATCTCTATCCAGCTTCCATCCGTGTTCACTTTCTTTAGGGCAGAGCCAGGACCCTGGCTCATTTTTGTCTGTATCTGCCACTGTCCCTGGTAGAGTTGGCTCTAGGGGATGGTGGCCAGATAGACAAACAGATCTAAAATATCCATGCAGGCCAGATGCCATGGCTCATACTTGTAATCCCAGCACTTTGGGGAGGCCAGGAGTTCAAGACTATCATGGACAACATAGTGTGACACGACCTCTACAGAAAAGTTAAATGATGACTATGCAGACTCAGAACTGCCTTTGTCTCTCCCATGGGACTGAAAGTCCCGTTTGCATCTAACCTAGAGCTGCATGCGGTCCTGATCTTGGCATTTTTTTGGAAGGTGGTGTATGAGGCAGGGTAGTTAGCGCAGGTCAGGCATAGATTGATTTCTTGTAGGCAGGTTTTAGGAAGCGTTCATTTTTCTTATTACATCTTTACTGCAGGTCAGGCTGGATGTGAACCTGCCCGTCCACCCCATGTTCTCAGCCAATCAAGAGAAAATTCCATCAGATGTAAGAATAGTACAGCACAACCTTCAGCTCATGGTTTAACATAATAATCACTAAAAATCCTTCCGGTTCCCTGTTGAAGGTAAAAGGCTTAATCCCACCCCTCAACCTATCAAGGGAGTAGAAATGTTAATCAGCCCACCTTTTAGCTCATGAACTTGTTCAGATACCTGTGCTCCATCCTAATTAGTATACCAATAACTAGGTAGCTATATCTAGCTTTTAGTTGAGAGCCAAAGCTTGGTTCTTTTTCAAGAAATTCACCCATGGTGGGTCTTGCTGCCATGAATTTTCCTTTTTTCTTCTCTTCCTCTCACTGATAAATTCTTTTTTTATTTTTTGGGTTGGAGTCTCACTCTTGTTTGCCCAGGCTCCAGTGCAGTGGCACACTCATGGCCACCACAGCTTCTACCTGCTGGGCTCAGGTGATCCTTCCACCTCAGCCTTCCAAGTAACTGTAACTACAGGTACGCCTGGCTGATTTTTTAATTTTATTGTAGAGATGAGGTCTTGCCAAGTTGCCCAGGCTAATCTCGAACCTATGGGCTTAGACAGTCCTCTCACCTTGGGCTCCCAAAGTGCTGGAATTATTGGCGTGAGCTACCACTCCCGGCAAACTCTGTTTTAAAACTTTGCTGGCCACTCTAAAATTCATTTTAAGGTTGAGTCAAAGAGCCCCTGCGTCTTGCACTACACCCCAACCAGCATCAGTGTGGACTTGAGCTCAGGGGCTTAGATACTGAAGCCAGTACCTATAACCTCTGGGTAGATGCTGCCATAGGAGTTAGGCCTCCCGGAATTTAAGCCACCTTTACTCCATCCCAAGATGCCTTGGGACTTGGGCAGACATATGTGGGCATGGAGCAGGCTTAGTTTCATCAAATGTCAAATGAGTGGGAGGTGCCTAAAACATCTCTCCCCAGGGATTGTGACTCAGGGCCACAGAATGTGTCAGAGGGACTTCGAGGCTCCCTGGAGCAGTTCCTGCCCTTTGCCTTGCGACTGCCCCCTCCCACTTGGGAACCATTAGGAACCACAAGTCGTCCTCTCTCCCTAGGTGCCCTTTCTTCCGAGGGTGGGGGGAGCTCCATTCACACGGGGGTGGGGGTGGGGGGGGACACGGACAGACGATGGACTGGGGAATTCCTTCCCTGGGCTTTCTGTGAATGAGGTGGGTAGGGCAGGGGTGGAGGAAAAAGGCTCAGTGTTCTCTGAGGCTGTGGGTAGGGGCTGACCTTCTCAATGGCCACAGTGTTTGGTCTGGAGCTCAGGGGTGGGTACGCCCTGGAACTCCACCTACAGGGACAGCAGCTGATAAGCTGGGGACATTTTTGTGTTGACTGCTGTGTGTTTCAGAGCTGCCTTCATGGACTTCCTTCTACAGACCCTGATTGAATACCCAGAAACTTTTGTCTTCCAGTCTGCCGGGGTGTTGCCCAGGAGACAGTGTCTTTCAGACCTGGCGGGCCAATGGTAGCACTTACTTCTGCTTTCACGGGAAGAACCATATCCAGAGAAGGAAAGTGGTTTGCCCGTGGCCACCCAACTCAGCTGTCCCTGTGTCTTGGGTCAGACCAACCTTGGTTTGTGACCTGATTCTGTCACTTATGAGCTGAATAGCTTTGGGGAAGCCTTTTCCACACTTAACCTGTTTCCCCATCTGTAAAAGAAGAGTAAGTATAGTTGCTCATGGGATTAGGTAAAGGAGTACTTATAGGATATTTAGCACAGTGTCAGGTATGCGCTATGTGCTCAGTAATGGCAGCCATCATCTTTGCTCTCTTGGGTGGCGGTAAAGAGAGGAACTGGCTTGCTTTTGTCCAGCTTTGTTTGCAGAATCTGGTTGTCAGTTATGTTAGTTACCTTTTGGCTGTTTTTCCCTAGCTTCTAGACATCTTCAGGTCACTGAAATATTCATATTCATTTATTCATTCATTCAGCAAACACTTATTGATCATGTACAAGGCTGGAAGATATGGATGGACTTTTTGAAATAGAAACAACTTATTCAATAATAAAGTAACTTCAGTTACTTTGAGCCAATGAAGGGAGACCCTAAAAAAGCCAGAATTTATTTATAAGCAATTGTGTATTTATTCTTACTTTTTTTTTTGAGTTGGAGTCTCACTCTGTCGCCCAGACTGTAAGCCATTGTGTATTTATTCTTACTTTTTTTTTTTTTTTTTGAGTTGGAGTCTCACTCTTGTCGCCCAAACTGAAGTGCAGT
>NW_007250968.1:82681-96528 GCF_000164805.1 Carlito syrichta | reverse complement strand
CTTCCAAGTAGCCGGAATTACAGACATGCGCTACCACGCCCCGGCTGATTTTTTGATTTATTGTAGAGATGAGGTCTCGCTGCCCAGGTGGGTCTCGAGCCCGCAGGCTCAGGCAATCCACTCACCTCAGCCTCCCAAAGGCGCGGGATTACAGGCTGAGCCACCAAGCCCGGCTTATTCTTACATTTTTAAACTTCAGTTAGCTCCCAAGTAGTCTCCATGGGATGCAATATACCCATCAAAATGATTTTCCCACTGCTCAAAACAGGTTTTGAACTCATCAGCTTTGATACCTTTTAGTGCTTCTGCCACATCAGTAACATGTTTCCCTTTAAGGACTTTTTTCATCCGGGAAACAAAAGAAGTTGTTCAGGGCTAGATCAGGTGAATAGGGAGGGTGGGGCACGGGGTCATGCCGTTCTTCGTCAAAGGCTGCTGAGCACTCAGTGTGGTGTGGGCAGGTGCGTGATCATGGTGGGAGGACCAGTCACCTGTTTGCCACAGCTCAAGAAGTTTCTTCCGCAAATCATGACACAACCTTCTTAAAACTTCTAGATAAAAATTGGTTTTATCTGGAGCAACAAATTCCACGTGTCCTACAAGGGTCCCGCCTCCCGCTGAATAATAATAATTCCAGGGATTTTTGGGTCCCCCTTTGTAAAATGTCCATGTTGCAAATGACCTTACAGAGATGTTGAAGTCTTCATTTTCCAGAGGTGTGAAGCAGGGATGAGGTGATGACAGGCCCAAGAAAGGCAGTGGCAAATCTGGGTCTATGTCCAGACCTCTTAACTGTGGCTTATTTAATTATAGTTCTAGGAGTTTTGTCAACATTTATTTATTGAGCACCTTTTGTGTACCCAGGACATGCTTTTGGTCTCAGGCCAGGCCAAGGAATGAGGGACCCGGGCCCAAAGCACAGCATGGTCACTGGGGTGTTGATGCCTCATCACTAAACAGAATGTGCCTCTCTTGTCTCTTAGGGACAGCTGGGGCTGTGACAGTGTTGCCCTGTCCTGCTGACCCTGCTGCCTGTGGGCTGTAAAAGCTATTCTCTAAGCCCTGTGCGTGGTCCCAGCCTGCTCTTATCTGGGCTGGGACACCCTGGTTTCCTTATCTCTGGCTGAGCATGCTCACTTAGTATATGTGTGCTGATGGAGGGCACTGAGAAGGCTGGAGTGAGGAGGCAGAGGGGCCTTTCTCCCATCCACCCAGGGGCTGTGACTCAGGCTTTTTGTGACTTCTTCCTTGAGGCATGAGGAGGGGTTGATGAGTGCCCAATAGATCTCTTCCACCAGGGAGATGCTCAGAGCCCTGGCTTGGCATCTGCCTAAGTTCCAGTTCATGTTCCGGCTCGGACACTTATTATTTGTGCACCTTCAATCCTTCTGAGCCTCAGTTTCTCCTTGTGTAAAATGGGAATGAAATATTACCTAGTGCTGATAACAATTAGTAACATTCTATGTTCCTGTTATACATTATTCCACTTAATTCCCACAATAGACATTTAGGCATCTGAGGGCTACCTGCCTCAGATAGTGAGTGTGAGATAAACCATGCAAAACATTTAACATAGGGCCTGGGACAGAGGAAGTTCTCAAATCACATTAGAGGTCGTGGATGGGGAAACTGAAGTTGTCACAGATTAACTAACATGGTTACCACCTACCTCATGGGGAGGTTGAACGCATGGAGTGAGACCATAAAAGTGAAACACAGTGGGGCTCGGTGGCTCAGCCTGCAATCCCACGCCTTTGGGAGGCTGAGGTGAGTGGATTGCCTGAGCCCATGGGTTCGAGACCTGCCTGGGCAACTTGGCAAGACCTCATCTCTACAATAAATCAAAAATTAGCCAGGCGTGGTAGCACGCGCCTATAGTTCCAGCTACTTGGAAGGCTGAGGTGGAAGGATCGCGGGAGACCAGCAGGTCGAGGCTGCGATTGCCGGGAGCAGCTACTGCACTCCAGTCTGGGCGACAGAGTGAGACTCCAACTTAAAAAAAAAAAAAGAAAGAAAGGTGAAACACCTGACTGGTGTGGTGACTCATGCCTGAAATCCCAGCACTCTGGGAGGCTGGGGCGGGAGGATCGCTTGAACCCAGGAATTCAAGACCAGTCTGGGAAACATAGCAAGAAACCTGTCTCTATAAAAATAAAGTCAGCTGGGCATGGTGGCATGTACCTGTAGTCCCAGCTACTTGGAAGGCTGAGGTGGAAGGATTGCTTGAGCCCAGGTGGTCGAGGCTGCAGTGAACCGTGATCGTGCCATTGCATCTAGCAAGATGATAGTGACTCAAAAAAAAAAAAAAAAAAAGTGAGACACCTGCACAGCATGTGGGAATTTCTGTGTGTGCTACTTAGAAAGGTGGAAATCAACTGGGCATAGTGGCTCATACCTGTAATCCCAGCACTTTGGCAGGCTGAGGCGAGAGGATTGCCTGAGCTGAGCCCAGAGGTTTGAGACCAGTCAGGGCAACATGGTGAGATGTCTTCTCTACAATAAATTAAAACAAAAAAATTTAATCAGGCATGGTCACACGTGCCTGTAGTTCCAGCTACTTGGAAGACTGAGGCAGAAGGATTGCCTGAGCCCAGCAGGTCGACACTGTGGTGGTTATAAGCGTTTCACTGCACTCCAGCCTAGGTGACAGAGTGAGACTGACTTAAAAAACAAAACAACAGAAAGAAGGGTGGAAATCAGTTTGGTACAGCACCTTGGTGTTAGTGTTTATTCCTAGATGGTTGATGTGGTAGAGAAGAGAGATTTAAAAATTCTGATTCTGTCAGTCCTAGGCAGGACTGATTCCTTTTGTGTGTGTGTAGAGACAGGGTCTCATGCTGTCACCCAGGCTGGAGTGCAGTGGCACAATCATAGCTCACTGCAGCCTCAGCCTCCCAAAGTGCTAGGATTATAGGCACGTGAGCTGTGGTACCCCACCTTGAGCTGATTTTCCCATCTGCACAGTTCAAAAGACATTTGTACAATAACCAGTTCTAGGGAGGCTTTGAGAGGACACTTGGCCGAGAAGGCCAAGAGTTACTTGAATTGAGCTGTGTAGGCCTGGGACCAGGTGCTCAGCTGGTGCAGTCTCATCAGCCTCGCCTGGCAGGTGGAGATAACCACCCAGCCCCACAGACTGACCTCTTGAACGTGAGGCCCCTGGAGACAGGGACTGGGTTTCCACTGCTATATTCTCAGTGGCTAAAATAGTGCCCGGTACAGGATAGGTACCTGGTACATTCACGGATGAATGAATGAATGTCCCTAGAGGTGAGGCAGCCTGCCTGGATCACGTAGCAAGGCCCCGCCCTCACACCAACTATGACAGCTGCTCAGTCAAAACTGATGGGGAATCCTGGTAAACACAGGTATCCAGTTTCCCTTGGCCTCCAGCCAGAAAAGAAATCCGGCGACTGCAGGCTGCTGTCAAATCCCCCCTCAGACACCTGAGTGTGCATGGGTGGAGGTTGCCAGGGGAATGGGGAGCTCTGGGGTGCAGGGGACACGCCCCTGACAAGAGGTCCTGAGAAAAGCGGGTGCCTCCCTTACCAGAATTTGCTGCTTGTGTCCAAGCTTCGGCAGACCTCCACCCTCTTTTTCGCTCTTATTTTATTTATTTATTTATTTTAGAGGTAGGATCTTGCTCTGTCACCCAGGCTGGAGTGCAGTGGTGTGGTTATAGCTCGCTATAGCCTGGCTAATTTTTTCTTTCTTTTTTGTTTTTTGAGTCAGTGTCTCATTCTGTTGCCCAGGCTGGAGTGTAGTGGAACGATCATGACTCACTGCAGCCTTGATGTCCTGGACTCAGGCGATCCTCCTGCCTCAGCCTCCCAAGTAGCTGGGACTACTGGTATACGTCACTATGCCCGGCTAATAATTTTGTTTGTTTTTGTACAGACAAGATCTTGCTATGGTACCACGGCTGGTCTCAACTCTTGGCCTCAGCAATCCTTTAGACTCGGCCTCCCAAAGTGCTGGGATTATAGGCGTGAGCCACTGTGCCTGACTTTTTTCCTCTTTAAAATTTCATTTTATTGTGGTAAGAACACTTTGTGTGAGACTGCCCTTTAAACAAATGTTTAAATGGACTGTAGGCTCAGTGCTGTCCAGCAGAGCTCTGGAGCTTATTCATCCTGCTTACCGGGTGCTGTGTGCTCACTGATTGGTGGCTTCCCGTGTCCCCTCCCCCAGCGCCTGGCAGCCACCATTCTACTCTTGGATTCCACAAGTCTGACTATTTTATGTCTCATGTAAGTGGAACCTGCAGGGTTTGTCTCTGACCAGCTTCTTTCACTTAGCGTCATATCCTCAGGGTTCATCCACATTGTCACGTATTGCAGAATGTCCTTCCTGTTTGAGCAGAATGGTAATCCGAATGTGTCTGTACCACGTGTCCCTGTCCATTCATCTGTGGATGGATAGTTAGGTTGTTTCCATATCTTGGCTATCATGACTAGTGCTGCAGTGAACCTCAGAGTGCAGACAGTGCTTCAGAATCCTGATTTTAGCTCTTTTGGATTGATCCCGAGATGGGATTGCTGGATCGTATATAGTTCTATTTTTAATTTTTCAAGAAACTTTTCTTTTTCTTTATTGTTATTATTTTTAGAGACAGGGTCTTGCCCTGTCTCCTAGGCTGGAGTGCAGTGGCACCGTCATGGCTCACCTCCTGGGCTCAGGCAGTCTTCCCACCTCAGCCTTCTGAATAGCTGGGACTACAAGTATGTGCCACCACACCCAGCTAACATTTTATTTTAATTAATTAATTAGTTAATTTTGAGTTGAAGTCTTACTCTGTCACTCAGGCTGGAGTGCAGTGGCATTCTCGTGGCCACCGCAGCCTCTACCTACTGGGCTCAGGTAATCCTGTCTCAGCCTTCCAAGTGGCTGGAACCACAGGCGCACGCCACCATGCCTGGCTAATTTTTTTAATTTATTGTAGAGACAAGGCCATGCCAAGTTGTCCAGGCTGGTCTCAAACCCTTGGGCTCCGGCAATCCTCTCACCCTGGCCTCCTAAAGTGCTGGGATGCCAGGTATGAGCTACCATGCCTGGCTAACATGTCTTTTTCTTTTTTTTTTTTTTTTTTTGAGTTGGAGTCTCACTCTGTTGCCCAGATTGAAGTGCAGTCCACTGCAGCCTCGACCTGCTGGGCTCCGGCGATCCTTCCGCCTCAGCCTTCCGAGTAGCCGGAATTACAGGCATGCGCTACCACGCCCGGCTGATTTTTTGATTTATTGTAGAGATGAGGTCTCGCTGCCCAGGTGGGTCTCGAACCCGCAGGCTCCGGCAATCCACTCACCTCAGCCTCCCAAAGGCGCGGGATTACAGGCTGAGCCACCGAGCCCGGCTACTTCTTTTTCTTAATAGCTATTCTGACAGATGTAGGGGGACAGGTGTACCCCCAACTTTTTTTTATAAAGAATGTTGTACTTATTCTGACATGTTTAAACTTCAGTCACCTTCAAAGTACTCTCTGTTTGATGCAATACCCCTATTGAGACACTTTTTCCACAGCTCAAAACAGTTTCTGAACTTGTCGGTTTTGATACCTTTTAGTGCTTCTGCTGTTTTTTGTTTCACCTCTTCCACATTGGCAAAACATTTCTCTTTGGGGACTTTTTTCATCAAGGGAAACAAAAAATAGTTGCTCAGGATGGGATTAGGTGAACAGGGATGGTGGGACACAAGTGTCATACTGCTTTTGGTCAAAAACTGCTGAACACTCAGCATGGTGTGGGCAGGTGCGCTTGTAAACACCTGCTTGTAAATGAGCAAATACACTGAAAGAATTTCCAAAAACATTCACTGAAGCCGAATGCAGCCTCTGACAATGCTAGCTGGTACACCGATGTGGGCTCCTAGAGCACTTACCTACCAGGGATGCCTGTGCTACAACAGGCCTGCCCTCCAAAAAATAATTCCGTTTTTTTTTTGGTTGGGGGAGGTCCTCCTTGTAAAATGATATCTCCTGTGGTTTTGCTTCATGTTTTCCTGATCGTTAGTGATGTTGAGTGTCTTTTCATAGACCTGTTGGCAATTGTATGTCTTCTCTGGAGAGTTGTCTGTTCAAGTTCTCAGTTCATTTTTTTTTTGAGTTGGAATCTCACTCTGTCGCCCAGACTGGAGTGCAGTGGCCGCTCCCGGCCACCGCAGCTTCAACCTGTTGGGCTCCGGCGATCCTTCTGCCTCAGCCTTCCGAGTAGCTGGAATTACAGGCATGCGCTACCACACCTGGCTAATTTTTTGATTTATTGTAGAGATGAGGTCTCGCTGCCCAGGCGGGTCTTGAACCCGCGGGCTCAGGCAATCCACTCACCTCAGCCTCCCAAAGGTGTGGGATTACAGGCTGAGCCACCGAACCTGGCTCTCAGTTCATTTTTTAATCGAGATGTTAGGGTTTTTTTTGCTATTGAGTTGTAGAAGTTCCTGGTATATTTCCATATCAAATATGTAGTTTGCAGATATTTCCTCCAGTCTGTACATTGCCTTTCACTCTTCCTTTGCCATGTGGAAGTGTGTGTTTGTTTGTTTTTTTTTTTGAGTTGGAGTCTCACTCTGTTGTCCAGGCTAGAGTGTAGTGACATACTCATGGCTACTGCAGCCTCAACCTGCCGGGTTCAGGCAATCCTTCTACCTCAGCCTTCCAAGTAGCTGGAACTACTGGAAGCTTTTTGTTTGATGTAGTCCCACTTGCTTGTGGTTTTTTTTCTTGCCTGTTGGTTTGGTGTCACAGCCATGAATCATTGCGAAGACTAATGTTGTGAAGCTTTTTCCCCTTGGTTTTTTTCTAGGAGTTTGCGGGTTTTGGGTTTTGCATTGAACTCTAATCCATTTTTAGTTGGTTTCCATGTGGATAATCCAGCTTTCCCAACCCTGTTTGTTGAAGATTCTTCTTTCCTGTTGAGTGGCCTTCTCGCTGAAAACCATTTGACTGTGTATGTGAGGGTTTATTTTTGGGCTCTCCATCTGGTTCTATTGGTCCAGATGTCTGTTTTTATGCCAGTTTTACACATTATTGATCACTGTATCTTTGTAGTACATGTTGAAATCAGGAAGTGATTTCAAAGACCTCTAGCTTTGTTCTTTCTCGAGATAATTTTGGCTATTTGGGATCCCTTAATATTCCATGTAAGTTTTAGGATGGATTTTTCTGTTTCTCTAAAAGATGCCTTTGGGATTTGCTAAGGATTATGCTGAATCTTCAGATCATTTGTGGCATATTGACAACTTAACAATATTAAGTCTTCCAATCCATAAACCTGGGATGTCTTTCTATTTATCTGTGTCATTTTTACTTTCTTTTAGCAACATTTTGTAGTTTTCAGTGTACAGATCTTTTGTTTTTTGATTAAGTTTATTCCTTCTTCCTAAGTTTTTAGGGATACTACCTAAATATTCCTAGGTAATTTTTTCTTTCTGATGCTATTGTAAATGCAATTGTTTTCTTAATTTCCTTTTTTGGATTGTTCGTTGTCGTTGTTAGTGTATAGAAACCAAACTTATACAAGCAAAGTTCTCATTTAAAAAAAAAAGAAAAAACACAACCCATCTTTCTTTTTTGTTGTTGTTGCCTTCCTTCATGATGCAACACAACTTATTTTCGTATGCTGATTTTATTTTTTATCTTTCTTTATTATTATTATTATTTTTTGAGTTGGAGTCTCACTTTCTCGCCCAGGCGGGAGTGCAGTGGCACGCTCACGGCCACCATAGCCTCGACCTGCTGGGATCAGGCGATCCTTCCCCTCAGCCTTCTAAGTAGCTGGAACTATAGGCATGTTCTACCACATCCGGCTAATTTTTTGATTTACCATAGAGATGAGGTCTCACCAAGTTGCCCAGGCTGGTTTCAAACCTGTAGGCTCAGGCAATCCTCTCACCTCAGCCTCCCAAAGTACTGGGATTACAGGCTTGAGCAACTGCACCCAGCTCTACCAAACATTTGAAAAACAATTAACATCAATTCTTCTCAACTCTTCCAAAAAACGTAAGGCATGTATCCAGAAACTGAACACCACCTAATTCATTCTATGATGCCAGAATTACACTGATACCAAAGCCAGACCAAGACACTCCAAGAGAACTACCTTCCATAACCTGTATGAATACTGATGTAAAATACTCAACAAAAGAGCCAGGCTGGCCGGGCTTGGTGGCTCAGCCTGTAATACCGCGCCTTTGGGAGGCTAAGGTGAGTGGATTGCCTGAGTCCGCGGGTTTGAGACCCGCCTGAGCAGGCGAGACCTCATCTCTGCAATAAAATCAAAAAATTAACCGGGCGTGGTGGTGCGTACCTGTAATTCCGGCTACATGGAAGGCTGAGGCGGAAGGATCGCCGGAGCCCAGCAGGTCGAGGCTGCGGTGGCCGGGAGCGGCCACTGCACTCCAGTCTGGGAGACAGAGTGAAACTCCAACTAAAAAAAAAAAGAGCCAGGAGGGATGGTTCATGCCTGTAATCCCAGCACTCTGGGAGGCTGAGATGAGAGGACTGCCTGAGCCCGCTGCATCCAGCCTGAGCAACAGAATGAGACTCTAACTCAAATACATACGTACATAAATAAAATAAAAAATAAAGTAAGTGAGACCTCGTCTCTACAACAAATCAAAAAAATAGCTGGGCAAGGTGGCACTTGCCTGTAATCCTAGACTTTGGGAGGTGAAGACAAGAGGATTGCCTGAGCCCACGGGTTCGAGACCCACCCGGGCAACTTGGCGAGACCTCATCTCTACAGTAAATCAAAAAATTAGCTGGGTGTGGTGGTGCATGCCTGTAGTTCTAACTGCGTGGAAGACTGAGGAGGAAAGATTGCCTAAGACCAGCAGGTGGAGACAAGAGGATCGCTTAAGTCCTCCAGCCTGGGTGACAGAGTGAGACTCCTACTCAAAAAAAAAAAAAAAGAAATGTTTGGTAGAATTTGCCAGTGAAGTTCTGGGCTTTTCTTTGTTTGGAAGTTTAAAATTATTATTTCACTCTCCTGCAAGATATGTCTTTTCAGATCCTCTAATTCTTCATGATTCAGTCTTGCTGGGGTGTGTTTTTTTTAGTTGGAGTCTCACTCTGTTACCCAGGCTATAGTGCAGAGGCACACTCACGGCCACTGCAGCCTTGACCTCCTGGGCTCAAATGATCCTTCCACTTCAGCCCTCCAAGTAGTTAGAACCACAAGCATGCACCACCATGCCCAGCTAATTTTTTATTTATTTTAGGGATGAGGTCTCATCAAGTTGTCCAGGCTGGTCTCAAACCCGTGGCCTCAGGCAATCCTCTTGTCTCCACCTCCCAAAGTCTAGGATTACAGGCAAGCATCACCATGCCCAGCTATTTTTTTGATTTATTGTGGAGATGAGGTTTCACTAAGTTGCCCAGGCTGATCTTGAACCCCTGGGCTCAGACAATTCTCTCGCTTCCATCTCCCAAATTGCTGGGATTACAGGTGTGAGCCACTGCTCTCGGCATGGTAGGTTGTGTTTATAGGAATTTGTTTGGTTCATCCTGGTGACCAGTTTGTTGGCATAAAATTCATAGTATTCTCTGATAATCTTTCCTGTAAAATCAGTGATAATGTTCCTCTTTCATTTCTGATTTTAGTAATTTGAGTCTTTAGTAATTTGAGCCTTCTTTCTTTCTTTCTTAGTCAATCTAGCTGATGGAATTTTTTTTTTTTTTTTTTTTTTGAGTTGACGGTCTTACTCTGTTGTCTAGACTGAATTGCAGTGGCACGATCATGGCTCACCGTAGCCTCGAACTCCTGGGCTCAGACTCCCAAGTAACTGACACTGCAGGCACTCTCTACCACTCCTGGCTGATTTTTACATTTTTTTTAAAGACAAGGTTTCACTATCTTACCCACCAGGCTGATCTTGAACTCTTGGGCTCAAGAGATCCACATGCCTTGACCTCTCAAAGTGCTGGCATTACTGGCATGAGCTACCATGTCTGGCCTTTGCCTACTTTTAAACTGAACTATTTGCACTTTTATTGTTGAATGATGAGAGTTCTTTATATATTCTGGATACTAGTTCTTTATCAGATATATGATTTGCAAATATTTTCTCCAATATTGTGGGTTGTTACTTTCTTGATATTATCCTTTGAGGCACAAACTTTTAAAATGTTGGTAAAGTCTATTGTATTTATCTTTTCTTTTATTGCTTATGCTTTTTGTGTCCTTTCTGCCCATCTGATCTTTGCCAACCCCCATACACCCCTTGACAGATACTGAGAAGCCCTCAAAGGTTTTTTTGTTAAAGATGGGAGGATATGTAAGTAATTATATTGATTTATTTGAAAATACCCATTGAGGCCAGGCTCGGTGGCTCAGCCTGTAATCCCAGCGCTTTGGGAGGCCGAGGTGAGTGGATTGCCTGAACCCGTGGGTTCGAGACCTGCCCGGGCAACTTGGCGAGACCTCATCTCTACAATAAATCAAAAATTAGCTGGGCACGGTAGCGCGCGCCTGTAGTTCCAGCTACTTGGAAGGCTGAGGTGGAAGTATCGCCGGAGCCCAGCAGGTCAAGGCTGCGATTGCCAGGAACGGCCGCTGCACTCCAGTCTGGGTGACAGAGTGAGACTCCAACTCAAAAAAAAGAAAAAAAAGAAAAAAGAAAATACCTATTGAAACAGACTCCAGTGCTGTCTTTAATAATGCAGATACCTGAAGCTTCTTCATGAACATTCACGCTGCCCAGAGCATTATGAGGGTGATGTTACATCCTACCATAGCCCCTGCATCTTTAGTTTCAAGCAAGAAGAAAAGAACATGGATGATGAAATTCAAGATATGGTAATAAGGAGGATACATGGACAGTCCTTCTGCCAGTTCGTCCCCAGGTTTCTCTCCCACGTCTTACATTGCATTTTTGTTAAGCAGAGGAGAGATGTGATCCCAAGGTCCAGGCCTCCTGCTCTCTGGTTAGTTCTGGTTGAGCAGTAGTTCTCAAAGTATAAAGTGTGGTCCGGGGACCAGCGGCAGCATCTGAGTGCTTGTTAGAAACTGGGACCCACCAGCCTGGGCAACTTGGCAAGACCTTATCTCTACAGTAAATGAAAAAATTAGCCAGGCGTGGTGGCGCACGCCTGTAGTTTCAGCTACTTGAAAGGCTGAGGCGGAAGGATTGTCTGAGCGTGCCGTGAGCATGCCACTGCACTCCAGCCTGGGCAACAGAGTGAGACTCTGACTCAAAAAAAAAAAAAAAGGAACTGAGACCCAATAATCTGTTTTTTGTTTGTTTGTTTTGAGTCAGGGTCTCACTCTGTCACCCAGTCTGGAGGGCAGTGGGATGATCATGTCTCTTTCTTTGCAAACTCGACCTACTGGGCTCAGGTGATCCTTCTGCCCCAGCCTCTCAAGTAGCTGGGACTACGGGTGCACACCACCTCTCCCAACTATTTGTATTTTTCATGGAGACAGGTATCTCACTGTGTTGCCGAGGTTGGTCTCAAACTCCTGGTGAACCTCCTGTCTTGGCCTCTCAAAGCATTGGGGTTACAGGCGAGAACCACCACACCCAGCCAGAAAACCTTTTTTGCCCAATGAGATGTCATTCTTGTCCTCCTCTCTCATTGCCAATTTATACTCATCTCCAAGTGAAGTCAGGTATTTCTGGTAACAAGTAATAGCAAACCTCAGCTCAAACTAAACTGAATAACAGAAGAAATGAATAACCTTGCATATTCTACCTGAAAAGTCAGCAGGGAGCTGAGGTTCATGTAGGACTTGATCTCTGTTTTCTTGTGATCCTCTCTGCCCTCTTCTGGGTATCAGCCTTGTGTTCACCCCAGCTTTCCTCATGGTTGCAAAGTGGCTGCCTGCAACCATCAGCACCATGTGTGTCCTGATTAGCCTCAGAGTGAGACCTCGTAGTGTTCCACACCACCAAGTAGAACTTATTGGCTGAGCCCTGATTAGACCAGCCATGAATTGGGACAAGACACAGAATATTCCCCTGACTGTCTAAGCACCCGCTCCTACCCCACCCTTGTTGGGGATGGGGTGGTCTTCATCAAGGGAAGGAAGCAATGCTGTGTGTGGAGGGGGCGGTAGCCATGTCGTTCTGAGCACCAGGACTGATGTGACGGCCTCTTTGCTGTCTGCCTCAATTACCCCGTTCTCTCCAGACTCCAGAGATACCACATCTGGGAGGGTCTTTCTGAACCAGAAATCTGTCTACAGCACCCCTTGCTGAAACCCTTAGGAGTGTCCTCCCAGACACACACACACACACACACACACACACACACACACACGCACGCACGCATATGCAGCTCTCAGAATAAGGTTCACACTTGGAGATGTTCCAATTCCCGTTCCAATGGACCTTTCCAACTGCTGTTTTCCTGTCTTCTGGAACCCCCTGGAACACCCACCGTTTCCCCTTCCCCCTTCTTCCATGCTGCTCCACTTCTACACTTACTGTGTTCTGCCTGGAATGCTCTTGTCCTTCTCCACTTGGTAAATGGACCCCTCAAAAACCCAGCCTGGATTTCTGTCTCCTCTGGGAAGCCCTCCTGGATAGTGCTGGGATTGGTTGATCACTGTGTCCACAGGCTTCTGGATTACACAGCCACCGGGTCCCTGCACTGTTCATTTCTGTGTCTCCCCCTGTTGTCCCGGGTCCTCAGACCAGGCTTGCCACAGACTAGGAGCTCAGATAGTGTTTGTTGATTGAATACTACTTTTGTGGCCCCTGCTGTGACCCAGCAACCTGGGGTCCCAGGTAAACACTCAGTTGATACTTCTTGATGCATTAAGCAGATCACAAACCTCATTCTCGAGGTCCTGAGAAAACCCTAGCTATTTGCAAATCCAGGCTGCTTGCCAGCCTGATGGGCCTAGGGAACCAGTCATTGGCGCTAGGGTTGTTGGAGTTGGGGCTGGTGAGGCTTTGAGGGCTTCAGCTTTGGGCCTACGAGCCTTGATTCTGAGGGACCTCCCTTTATCCCAGAATCTGTGGGGACTGGCCCGCTGGGGCCTTCATCGTGTGTGGGCCCGGACACATACCCTTCAGTAGAGTAGATACATTTGTGGCCATAGGTTGTTTTGTGTCAATTCTTTACATTAAAAAAAAAATCTTGCTGGCTAGGCATGATGGCTCATACCTGTAATCCCAGTGCTTTGGGATGCCAAGGCAGGAGGATCACTTGAGGTCAGGGGTTCAAGACTAGAGGCAAGACTAGGGGCAATATAGCAAGGTCCTGACTCTACAAAAAGAAAAAAATGGAAATAAAAAAGTTAACCGAGCGTGGTGACTTGAGGTTGTAGTCCTAGCTACCCAAGAGGCTGAGGCAGGAGGATCCCTGGAGCCCAAGAGTTTGAGGCTGCAGTGAAGCTGTGGTTGCACAACTGCACTCCAGCCTGGGTAGCAGAGTGAGACCCTCTCTCTAAAACCTCATGTTTGTTTGTTTATTTATTTATTTATTTATTTTCTGAGTTGGAGTCTCCCTCTGTTGCTCAGGTTGGAGTGCGTGACACACTCAGGGCCACCACAGCCTCGACCTGCTGGACTCAGAAGATCCTTCTGCCTCAGCCTCCCAAGTAGCTGGAACCACAGTCATGCATCATCAAGCCTGGCTCATTTTTTGGTTTATTGTAGAGACAAGGTCTCACCAAGTTGCCCAGGCTGGTCTCAAACCCCCAGGCTCAGGAAATCCTCTTGCCTTGGCCTCCCAAAGTGCTGGGATTACAGGTGTGAGCTACCGCATCCGATGTCATGTTTCTTTCTAACGTAAAATTTTATTATACATATTCATTGAGTAAAATGTATAAAATAATATAAAAGTAAAAACTACTTGTAATCCTTTTTTTTTTTTTTGAGTTGGAGTCTCACTCTGTCTCCCAGACTGG
>NW_007250968.1:74084-82661 GCF_000164805.1 Carlito syrichta | reverse complement strand
GCAGTGGCTGTGAGCCTGCCACTGCACTCCGGCCTGGGTGACAGAGTGAGACTGCTACTCAAAAAAAAAAAAAGCTAGACACAATGGTACACGCCTATCATCACAGCACTTTGGGAAGCAGAGGTGAGAGGATTAACTGAGTCCAGGGACTTAACACTGGCCTGGGCAACTTGGTGAGACCTTTGTCACTACAATAAATAAAAAAATTAGCTAGGTGTGGTGACGTGTGCTGTAGTTCTGGCTACCTGGAGGATTGAGGTGAAAGGATCACCTGAGTCCAGTTGATTGCAGCTGCAGTGGCTGTGAGCTTGCCACTGCACTCCAGCCTGGGCAACAGAGTGAGACTCCTACATACACAAAAAAAGGCCAGATGCGGTGGCTTAGCCTGTAATCCCAGCACTTTGAGAGGCTGAGGCCAGAGGATTGCCTTAGCCCGGGGTTTTGAGACCAGCATGGGCAACTTGGTGAGACCTCGTCTCCACAATAAATCACACACAAAAAGAAAACTAACTGGGCATGGTGGCATGCATCTGTAGTTCCACCTACTTGGAAGGCTGAGGCAGAAGGATTGCCTGAACCCAGCAGGTCAAGGCTGGGGTGACCGTGAGTATGCCACTGCACTCCAGCCTGGGTGACAAGAGTGAGACTTCATCTCAAAAAGTGGGGGGGGATGCATTTATAGAGAGTGATTTCCAGTACCTACTCTTTTTTTTTGAGATGGAGTCTCACTCTGTCGCCCAGACTGGAGTGCAGTGGCCACTCCCGGCCTCCACAGCCTCGACCTGCGGGGCTCTGGCAATCCTTCAGCCTCAGCCTTCCAAGTAGCTGGAACTATAGACACTTGCTACCATGCCTGGCTAATTTTTTGATTTATTGTAGAGATGAGGTCTCGCCAAGTTGCCCAGCCGAGTCTTGAACCCGTGGGCTCTTTCTCGTTTCTAACCATGCATTTTAATAACTGCCTAAAACATGGAAATTATTGTTGTTATTATTTTTGAGTTGGAGTCGCACTCTGTCGCCCAGGCTGGAGTGCAGTGGCACAATCACAGCTCACCGTAGCCTTGATTTCCTGGGCTCAGGTGATCCTCCCACCTCAGCCTCTGGAGTAGCTGGGACTACAGGTGTGCACCACCATGCCCAGCTAATTTTTTGATTTTCTTTTTTGTAGAGACAAGTTTGCTATATTGCCAAGGCTTAGAGTTATCATTTTATTTGTATTTATTATTACCATTTGTATTTATTATTACCATTAGTCCATTTGTACTGCTAAAACAGAATACCCGAAACTGAAGTAGTTTATAAACAATAGAAGTTCATCTGGATTATGGCTCTGGAGTCTGGGAAGTCCAAGGTCGAGGGGCCTGTGTCTAGTGAGGGCCTTCTTCCTGTGTCATCTCCTCATGGAAGGTGGAAGGGCAAGAGGATGTTTGAGAGGGCAAGAGGCTGAACTGGAAGCTCAAGCTCTTGCATGATGGGCATTAATCCTCCATGGGGGTGAAGCCTTATGACCTAAACCCCTTCTCTAAACCCTCCTCCAAACACTGTCATGTTGGGGACTTAGTTTCCAACATGTGCTTTTTGGGAGACACATCCAACTCTTATTGTATTTATTACTGTTGAGATTATTGTTTTGATCTTTTTTCTTTAATACATTAAAAAATATATATTGTAGAGACAATATAGACCTTGTAGAGACAAGGTCTTGCTATGTTTTCCAGGCTGGTTTCAAACTCCTGGGCTCAGGCAATCCTCTTGCCTCAGCCCCCCAAATTGCTGGGATTACAGGCATGAGCCACCGCACTCCCTTTGGCCATTGCTTTATTGATAAACCCCATTTACTTCTGTAAAATCCCTGACTCGTTTGTACTGCAAGACCCCTGCAACTCTACTGCCACTGACTAGCTGAAGGTGTTAAAACCTAGAACCTGTGCTGAAAGGAACAGTAATGGGAATGGAGCCAAAGCTAAAAGAACTTCCTTAGCTCAGAGCTTCCCAGCAGTCAAGGCAAAAACAAATAAAAGGGAAGCTCAAGGGGTCATGGAGCTCTTGAGCTGCAGAAGAGGAAGCAAGCCAAATATCAGAGGGCGGGAGCCTTCCTGGCGCTGACCTCTGGAGGGGACAAGGGGACCCTTGTGGGAGGGTGTTATGTAGGGCTGGTTTTACTGCAAGATGCAGGAACTGCCCTGGTCTGGCCACTTCTCCTACCGACTCTTGGTGACAGCTGACAGCGTGTTGGTAAATTGTAGTTCTGGGAAGGCAGGTTTCCATAGGAAGCTTAAGTAAGAATAATCTAGGCCGGGTGCAGTGGCTCATGCCTATAGTCCTAGCACTTTGCAAAGCCAAGGTGAGAGGATTGCCTGAGCCCATGAATTCGAGATCAGTCTGGGCAACTTGATGAGACCTCATCTCTACAATAAATAAAAAAAAATTAGCTGGACATGGTTGCACTTGTTTGTAGTTCCAGCTACTTGGAAGGCTGAGGCGGAAGAGAGAGAGGGTGGGGGGGAGAGAGGGAAAGAAGGAGAAAGGAGAGAGAGATCTAATTGTGAAACTCTCTGGTAATTTTATTTGCTAGAGAGTCAACAAGCACTTACTAATTGTGTGGCTTTCGTATTGGCAATCTTATTTCGCTGTCTTGATGAAGTTGGAGGCGGAGGTTACTGCGCCATTTTACAGACAAGGAAGTGGAGGCTTAGAGAGACTGACTTGTCCAAGGTTGCATGGTCAATTAAGTGGCAGTACCAGGATTTGAACCTGCATCTACAATCTTTTCCTTTCTGATGACACCTGTTGGAGAAGGAAGAAGTGTCTGACCCTACTGTATATTCACTGTGCATCAGGAACCATCCAATCCGTACAGAAAATCCTAAAGGCACCTAAGAGGAGCCCATTTTGCAGAGAGGATTGGCAATTCCTGAGGCCATTCCAAGAGTTGGCAGTAGGGCTGCCAAGCAGGGGTTCAGCCTGGGTTTGGTGGTGGTGCCTCAGTTTGTGGAATTGCACACATTTGTTCCTTTGAATTTTTGTGGGTAACAGGAGAAAGGATAACTTTTTAATGGAATCTTAAATAAATAAATAAATAAATTTATCGACCGAGTGTGATAGCTCACATCTGTAATCCCAGCACTTTGGGAGGCTGATCTTGAGGCCAAGAGTTTAAGACTGGCCTGGGCAATATAGGAAGAC
This sequence comes from Carlito syrichta, assembly GCF_000164805.1. NCBI lineage: Eukaryota > Metazoa > Chordata > Mammalia > Primates > Tarsiidae > Carlito > Carlito syrichta. The sequence continues at coordinate 79,475 of NW_007250968.1, read as the reverse complement.
CTGTCTCCTCAAAAAAAATTTTTCTTTTTAATTTAAAAATGGAGTCAGGTGCAGTGGCTCAAGCCTGTAATCCCAGCACTTTGGAAGTCTGAGGTGAAGGGATTGCCTGAGCCCATGGGTTTGAGAACAGCCTGGGCAACTTGGCGAGACCTCATCTCTACAATAAATAAATAAAAAAAAAATTAACCGGACATGGTAGCATGTGCCTGTAGTTCCAGCTACTTGGAAGGCTGAGGCAGAAGGATCACCGGAGCCCAGCAGGTCGACGCTGGGGTGGCATGAACGTGCCACTGCACTCCAGCTAGGGCGACGGCGTGAGACTCCAACTCAAAAAAAAATGGACCCGTGAGCTCAGGGAAGGAATCCTTGTGACACAGTTCACATTCCCTGAGCCCCAACAAGGGGCCAGGCACGCACATGGCCTTTATGGGCTGTAGTACCTGCGAGGGTTGGAGTGTACCCCCAATCTTGCAGGTTGCTCAGTAAGTTGCTTCTTTTCCATCATCATCTCCTGTGGCTATGGTGTCTTCCAGCAGCTAGCAGGATTCTTTCTCTTTTATGGAGCTGACAATTATTAGCAGGCAAAATGATCTGCTGTGCTTTGAGTGATCAGTGCCTGTTTCCAAGTCACTCCTGTTTCCTGACCCCTGGGAACAAGCCTAGATGGGTGATGGTTGGTGAGGAGTGAACAAATGAATGGATGTATGAATGAACAAATGAGTGGAAGTCGGTATTCAGGCTCAGCAAGACATGCATCCGTCTCTGGTGACTTCTGTTCAAGGGAAACAGGCCACTGTAGTGTTAAGAGAGATGTCTTGGAAAGCTGAGGTCAGGCCCAGCATTGATGACCAGGCAGAACGAGAGTGACCGGAGGAGCCTCAGAGCCACGCCCTTCCTTCCAGCAGGTGGGGGCACGTGGGGGCGGATCCAACCTTCCTGGCTCTGCTGTGACATGTGGCAAGGGCCAGGACTGCCTTGCTACCCCAAGGACCTAGGACCCCTCTGGGACCACACCGTGCCTGGCTAATTTTTTATTTTTTGTAGAGACGGGGCCTCTCTGTGTTGCTCAGGCTGGTCTTGACCTCCTGGGCTCACGGTGTCCTCCCACCTTGGCTTCCCAAAGTGCTGGGATTAAAGGTGTGAGCCACTATGCCCAGCCTGATGTTCTGAGCCAGCAAGGGTCAGGGCGCCAGAAGATGGAGAGAGGCGGGGTCCCAGGCCAGGTGCAAGCTGCCTGTGACTTGCTATGGTTTCTTTTATCTCAGCGTGGCCTGTCCCCGGGATAGCCCAGTGGCAGGGTCCCCGTCAGGAGCAGCAGCATCAGAAGCTGAGGACACATTCGGGTCAGAGTGACTTGCCAAAGGCCACACCTGGTGGTAGGCCTAGCCGTGGCTGGCTCCGAAGCCATGCGTCCCCGCATCCTCTTCTTTCCAGGGCCAGGAGGCCTCATGAAAGTCAGCCCCAAGCTTGAGGCCTCGTCAGCATGCTGCGGCCACTCCTCCTCCCCGGGCTGGAGAGCAGGTGTGGGTCTTGCTGAGGCTTTCTTTCCTGTTTAGAGTGTGTGGGGTTCCGAGCGCCCCACCGGCAGTGTCTTCGCCTCTGCTGGACTGAGTTGACAAGCAGAGGCCAGGAGTTGAAAGTGGGGGGTGATATTGGGAGCGTGTCTTGAAGTCTGTAGCATCGTCCCACCTCTACCCCCACCCTCATCCCTACTTTAAGAAGAAAGAGGCCAGACACGGTGGCTCACACCTACAATCCCAGCACTTTGGGAGTCTGAGGCAGGAGGATCACTTGAGCTCAGGAGTTTGAAACCAGTCTGGGCAAAACAGTGAGACCTCATCTCTACAAAAAGAATTTTTAAGTTAGCTGGGTGTAGTGGCACACTCCTGGAGTTCCAGCTACTCAAGAGGCTGAAGCAGTAGGACCTGAGCCTAGGAGGTCTAGCTGTGTTTGTGCCACCACACTCCTGCCTGGGCTGCAGAGTGAGACACCCTGACCTCAGAAAAAAGAAAAAAGAGAAAGCATCTTTGCACATATGAGAAAAGCCTTGGCCAAGCGTGGTGGCTTGAGCCTGTAATCCCAGCACTTTGGGAGGCCAAGATGAAAGGCTTGCCTGAGCCCACGGGTTCAAGACTAGCCTGGGCAACTTGGCAAGACCTCATCTCTACAATAAATCAAATAATTAGTTAGGCATGGTAGTGCATGCCTGTATCTGGCTACTTGGAAGGTTGAGGCAGAACGATCACCTGAGCCCAGCAGGTCAAGACTACAATGGCTGTGAGTAGTGTGCCACTGCACTTCAGCCTGAGTGACGGAGTGAGACTCCAACTCAAAAAAAAAAAGAAAAGAATGACTGGAGAAAAGCCCAAGATAGACCAGGAAAAGGGAAAAGGGAGGGTAGGGGAGAGCTAGGGAGGGAAAGGACCAAGTCAATAACCAAGGCACTTTCTATTCTTGTTGTCCTTTCTGTCCCTCCACTGGGCCGGGAGCCCCTTGCAGGCCTGGGTCTGGCTGTTCTTCTAGGGACTGCTGCTCAGCAGGTGTGTGGTTGATGAATGAATGAATGAATACCCAGAGGTTAGGCTGCTTCCAGCCCAGGAACAATCTGTGTGGCCTTGGTTGGTTACATCCCTTTTCATGGGCCTGTTTCTTCATTTGAGCTTATCTGCAAAGGCCCTGCCTGATAATTGTGATTTTTTTTTTTTTTGAGTTGTGGTCTCACTCTGTCGCCTAGGCTGGATTACAGTGGCGCAATCACAGCTCACTGCAGCCTCAACCCCCCTGGCTCAGGCAATCCTCCCACCTCAGCCTCCCGAGTAACTGGGACTACAGGCATGTGCTGCCACACTTATCTAGTTTTTAAAATTTTTGTAGAGACAGGGTCTCACTGTGTTGTCCAGGCTGGTCTTGAACTCCTGGGCTCAAGCAGTTCTCTTGCCTCAACTTCCCAAACTGCTGGGATTACAGGCATGGGCCACTACATCTGGCCTGATGTTCTGAGCCAGCATGGGCCTGGTCTTTGAAAGATGGAGAGATAGGACACAGGCTGGGATTCTGTGAGGACTTGGCCGGCTGTGGGGAGAAGGCGTCCTGGAGCTCTTGGCTGCTGAGCACCAGAGACTGGAGAGCTGGCAGGTGTGCACCAGCAGGGCAGGCTGGAGGGGAAAGGGCAAACACAGGTTTGGCTGAAAGGGCAGATTGCTGAGGCTTCGGGTCTCCGTGGCAACTTGATTTTTCTTTTTCTGAAAAATGAAGCACCCCGGCAACTCCTGGGCACTGCAGCTTCCTGTGAGACTTGAGACCGATTGGGGAAGGGAGGAAGGGAGGAAGGGGAAGACCAGACAAGCCCCCAAGGCAGGAGGAGAGGAGCACTGGGAGCAGGGACACTGAGGCATTAGGTGCTGGTGGGCCTGCCAAGGTGGAGTGGGCCTGGGGTCTCCCCATCGAGGGCTGGTGCCTCTACTGGTGGTTACTTTGCCTTGTGCTTTCTGCAGATCATGATCGAGTTCTGTCCTGGGGGAGCCGTGGATGCCATCATGCTGGGTGAGTCTCCCTTGATCCAGCACGTTGGGGGTTGGAGGACCGGCCCGGGTCCCAAGGCATACTCCTGGAGGCTCCGTCTAGAGCAGAGCCTTCACTTCCCACTCCGGGAACTTGCATGGCCTTTTTTTTGTTCTTGAGTCAGAGTCTCACTCTGTTGCCCAGGCTGGAGTGCAGTGGCACACTCAGGGCCACCGCAGCTTCGACTTACTGGGCTCAGGCTATCCTTCCACTTCAGCTGGAATTCCAAGTAGCTGGAACTATAGGCATGCGCCACCATGCCCAGCTAATTTTTTGATTTATTGTAGAGATGAGGTCTTGCCAAATTTTCCAGGCTGGTCTCGAACCTGTGGGCTTAGGCAATCCTTTCACCTCCTCCTCCCAAAGTGCTGGGATTACAGGCTTGAGCCACTGTGCCAGGCCTCTTTTTTTTCTGAATAGGGGTTTCACTCTGTCATCTAAGCTAGAGTGCAGTGGCATGATCATGGCTTACCACAGCCTCAACTTCCTGGACTCAGGTGATCCTTTCACCTCAGCCTCCCTAGTAGCTGGGACCATAGGCATCACACCCAGCTAATTTTTTGATTTTTCTGTAGAGATGAGATCTAGCTATGTTACCCAGGGTGCTCTCGAACTCCTGGTCTCAAGAAGTCCTTCTGCCTGGGCCTCCCAGAGTGCTGGGATTACAGGTGTGAAGCAGCCTGTGGCCACTTTGAGCATCTCTGCTTTGTCCCCTTTTGGGTCAGGGATTGGGTTCCTGGAGAGAATGCAGGACTTTCCTTGGAAGACTAACACTCCCCTTTTCAATGAATGGGTCACTTGCCCTCTCAAACCTTCCAGACCATAGGACAGGTGTGCTGCCACCCTTGTCTGACCCTACCAAACTCATAAGTGGTGAAACTCAGACATCTGAGGGAAGATCGATCTTTGAAAGGTGAGGACACCCACCCATTTTATTGTAAATGTCACATCTTGATGTCCCAGATAAACTTGAGCAATAACGACAGTCAAGTAATTTCATTGTGAATAGTCACTTTATGCCAGAGAATGTGGGAACTCTCTGTTTTCACATATATTATCCTCGTTTAATCCTTGCATCTAAAGTCAGATAGAGTATCTGTGTTTTCCTTTTTTTTTTTTTTTGAGTTGGAGTCTCACTCTTGTCACCCAGGCTCGAGAGAAGTGGCACTCTCATGGGTACCACCAGCCTCGACCTGCTGAGCTTAGGCGATCCTTCTGCCTCAGCCTTCCAAGTAGTTGGAACTACAGGCACACACCACTGCTGGAATTACAGGCAGAGCCACCGTGCCTAGCCCATGTTTTATTCTGTAAAACAAAAATTTTGGCCTGATGTGGTGTCTCATGCCTGTAATCCTAGCACTTTGGGGGGCCAAGGTGAGAGGACTTCCTGAGTCCACGGGTTTGAGTCCAGCCTGGGCAACTTGGCGAGACCTCATTTCTACAATAAATTAAGAAAAATTAGCCAGGTGTGGTGGCGCATACCTGTAGTTCCAGCTCCTTGGAAGGTTGAGACAGGAAGATCACCTGAGCCCAGCAGGTCGAGGCTGTGGTAGCCGTGAGTATGCCACTGCCCTCCAGCCTGGGCGACAGAATGAGACTCTGACTCAAAAATAAATATATAAATAAATACAAAATTTTTTGTGATAATGACTCACTCTTGCCCAGGCTGGAGTGCAGTGGTGCGATCATGGCCACTGCCACCTTCAACTCCTGGGTTCAAGCAGTCCTTCTGCCTCAGCCTTCCGAGTACAGGTGTATGTTACCATGTACTCAGCTAATTTTTTTTTTTTGAGTTGGAGTCTCACTCTGTCACCCAGACTGGAGTGCAGT
>NW_007250968.1:71609-73744 GCF_000164805.1 Carlito syrichta | reverse complement strand
TCAGGCAATCCACTCACCTCAGCCTCCCAAAGGTGCGGGATTACAGGCTGAGCCACCGAACCCAGTTTACTCAGCTAATTTTTAAAAGATTTTGTAAGTTGGGCATAATGGTTCCTGCCTGTAATCCCAGCACTTTGAGAGGCTGAGACAAGAGGATTGCCTGAGCCCATAGGTTTGAGACCTTTTCTCTACAATAAATTAAAAAAAAAAAATCAGCTACTTGGAAGGCTGAAGGGAAAGGATCACCTGAGCCCAGCAGGTCGAGGCTGCAGTGGCCGTGAACGTGCCACTGCACTCCAACCTGAGTGAGAGAGTGAGACTCAAACTCAAATAAACAAATAAATAAATGTATATATGTACTGATAATAAAAACTTTTTTTTTTTTTTTTTTTTTGCAGAGAGGGGTCCTGCTATATTGCCCAGGCTGGTGTTACACTCCTGGTCTAAGTGGTCCTTCTCCCCTGGCCTCCCAAAGTGCTAGGATTAAGGCATGGGCTGTTGCTTCCAGCCAGTTTTATTCTTGTCTGGACTGACCCTTAGTGAGGTTAAGGAATTCACCCCAGAGTCACGCAGCAAAACTATGAACCCAGGTCAGGTGACCCTGCTCCTGATTCCCACCCATCCATCCCTCATCTTCTCCTGCTTTTGCCAGCCTGCGGGGTCATGAATGAGGAGTGGCTGAGGGGCCAGGGCCCTGGGAGGTTGAGTGTGGTGTCCAGGATCCTGGGATGGCTCTGGAGAAGAGAGGCCCTCAGTGTCATGTCTCACCATTCAGCAGCTTTTGTGTTATGGAAAGGACATTTAACACTGAGTTTATCTCCAGAGGGAGCCCATCACCCTCTCAAAAGAAACGGTCCTAAATGCCATACTTCTGAATGTGGAAATCCCAGAAAATCAGAAACCCTAAAGTCTAAAACCCCAGAAAACACAAACTTGAAAGATCAAAATCCTGAAAATATAATTCTGGAAAAAATGAATTTTTTTTTTTGAGTCAGAGTCTCACTTCTAGGCCCAGACTGGTGTGCAGTGGCACACTCACGGCCACCACAGCCTTGACCTGCTGAGCTCAGGTGATCCTTCCACCTCAGCCTTCCAAGTAGCTGGAACTATAGGCACATGCCACCATGCCCAGCTAATTTTTGTTTTGATTTATCGTAGAGATGAGGTCTTGCCAAGTTGCTTAGGCAGGTCTCAAACCCATGGGCTTAGGCAGCCTTCTCACCTTGGTCTCCCAAAGTGCTGAGATTTTAGGTGTGAGCCACCACACCTGACCTGAAAAAGTAATTTTTAAAATTCTTTTTTTTTTTTTTTTTTTTTTGAGTTGGAGTCTCACTCTGTTACCCAGACTGGAGTACAGTGGCATACTCACAGCCAGCGCAGCCTCGACCTGCTGGGCTCAGGCAATCCTTCTGCCTCAACTTTCCAAGTAGCTGGAACTACAGGCGCATACCACCACGCCCGGCTAATTTTTTGATTTATTGTAGAGATGAGGTCTCACTAAGTTGCCCAAGCCGGTCTTGAACACCAGGACTCAAGCAGTTCTCTCACCTCAGCCTCCCATAGTGCTGGAATTATAGGTGTGAGCCACCACACCTGACCAGATATTTGTATTTTAAATGGGGGATTTATTCAAGAAACATAAAAACATGATAGAACATGTCATAGGCCACTTTTCACAATAAAATAGCTAATAATGGCACATATTTCTGTAAGTATAGTTACTCAGGTATACTAATGATGATTTGCATGGGTGTAACAATTATGAACAGATAAATGATATTCATAAAGAAATAGGTGAAGCCCGGCATGATGGCTCTTGCCTGTAAATCCAGTACTTTGGGAGACCGAGGCAGGAGAATTGCTTGAGCCCAGGACTTTTTTTTTTTTTGAGTTGGAGTCTCACTCAGTCTCCTAGACTGGAGTGCAGTGGCCGCTGCTGGCCACCGCAGCCTCAACCTGCTGGGCTCCGGTGATCCTTCTGCCTCAGCCTTCTGAGTAGCTGGAAATAGGTGAAGCCTGGCATGATGGCTCTTGCCTGTAAATCCAGTACTTTGGGAGACCGAGGCAGGAGAATTGCTTGAGCCCAGGACTTTTTTTTTTTTTGAGTTGGAGTCTCACTCAGTCTCCTAGACTGG
>NW_007250968.1:68800-71533 GCF_000164805.1 Carlito syrichta | reverse complement strand
GCCTCAGCCTTCTGAGTAGCTGGAACTACAGGTGTGCGCTACCACGCCTGGCTAATTTTTGATTTATTGTAGAGATGAGGTCTCGCCAAGTTGGCTAGGCGGGTCTTGAACCCGCGGACTCAAGTAATCCACTCACCTCAGCCTCCCAAAGCGTGGGATTACAGGCTAAGCCACCGAGCCCGGCCTGAGCCCAGGATTTTGAGGCTGGCCTGGGCAACATAGTGCAACTCATCTCTATAAAAAAAATAATAAAAATCCCATGCTGTGATAGGGATTTGGGGGATTTTAGACATAAGGGTTTTAGAATTTAGGGATTTTGATCTTTCAGGATTTTAGCATTAGGGATTATGGAGTTTGGGATTGTGACTTTTGGAATTATAGTCCAAATCCATCTCAGAAATGTCTCCAATTTACAGCAGTCTGTCCCCCTCCTGAGCTGTGGACATGCTGGGCCCATAGTCTTCTGGCAGGACCCTTGGCGACTCCAGAGTTCCAGGGCTAATGAGAAGCAGTCGGGAGGAGGATGCAGGGTGCATGCTCTATGGCTGTGGGGTTGACTCTGCCTTTGAAGATTACCTTTTTTGGGGGATAGAATAAAAGTGATAGTCTTGTATGAGGTTATAAGGAGCCCAAATCATTCAAACTGGTTAAGAAGGGAAAATGGAGGATGTAGGAGGTGGAATTTATTTTCACTCATAACTGAAAACGTCAAGCATGTCTGGCTTCAGGCACAGCTTGTTCTAGAAGTTTTAATCAATTGTCATAAAGACCAGGTTTCTTTCTCCAACTGCTGGCCCCACCTTCCTCTGTGTTAGCCCCATTCTCATGCTGGAATTCATGCAGCAGCATGGAAGAAGGGAGAGTAGAACAGCTACTTACCTCTAGCTCCCCCCCACACTCTCCACCGATTCTCTTTTAAAGTGACTTCTGGTCAGACATGGTGGCTCACGCCTGTAATTCCAGCAGTTTGGGAGGCCAAGGCAGGAAGATTGCTTGAGCCTAGGCTTTTAAGATCAACCTGGGCAACATAGTGAGACATCATTTCTACACAAAATAAAACAAATCAGTTGGGTGTGGTGGCATGTGCCTGTAGTTCCAGCTACTTGGGAGGCTGAGGCAGGAGGATTGCTTGAGACCAGGAGGTTGAGGCTGTAGCGAGCCTCACTCCAGGCTGGGTGAGAGAATGAGAGCCTGATTTAAAGAAAAATACAATAAAATAATAATAAGAGGATAAATAAGGTGATAAAAAATCAGCTTCACAGAAGTCTCACATACCTCCACGTACACCTGCCCCAGCTGGGGGCTCTGCTCTTGGTCCATCTCCCCTTTGCCCTGCAAGGCTGGAAGGGCCCAGAGCACCCGAGGTCCATTCCAGGTTCCTCTGTTTGGCATCTGTGGGGAATGGGGCTGGCAACATATCCATGTGGCATGTCACCATGTGACCGTTCTAGTTTAACACCCAGTGGCTGTTCTGATTAGCATGGATGTGGCTGGCTGTGTTCCCCACTGTTAAACAATTTGGCTCTCAGCCCTCTTATAGGAAAGGGCTGAGGAGCTACGATTGGATGTGGCGTCAAAGGGGACTTAGGCTCATTCTCAATGTTTTAGTTACTTTTTTTTTAATAAGGAGAAGACATTTATGTATTGCTCTATAATTAAAAATTATTCTAAAAAATGTACTGGACTCAAAAGCCTACATATTTATGATTCCAATTAGATGACATTCAAGAAAAAGGCAAGATGATAGGGACCGAAATCAAATTAGTGATTACTAGCTGGGTGTGGTGGCTCGCGCCTGTAGTCACAGTACTTTGGGAGGCCAAGGTGGGAGGAGTGCTTGAGGACAGGCGTTCGAGACCAGCCTAGGCAACATAGTGAGACTTTGACTCTACAGAAAATATTTTTAAAGAAATTAACCGAGCGTGGTGGCACATGCCTGTAATCCCAGCTACTCAGGAGGCTAAGGTGGGAGGATCACTTGAACCCAGAAGGTTGAGGCTGCGGTGAACCATAATCATGCCACTGTACGCCAGCCTAAGCAGCAGAGCTAGACCTCAACTCAAAACAAAGAAAACATGTACTGGACTCAAAAACCTACATATTGTATGATTCCAATTAGATGACATTCAAGAAAAAGGCAAGACTATAGGGGCAGAAGCCAAATTAGTGATTACTAGCCAGGCACAATGGCTCATGCCTGTAATCCCAGCACTTTGGGAGACTGAGGTGGGAGGACTGCTTGCAGCCTGGAGTTCAGGACCAGCCTTAGCAACATAGTGATACCTCATCTCTTTTTTTTTCTTTTTTTGTCAGAGTCTCAGTCTGTTGCCTTGGCTGGAGTTCAGTGGCATGCTCATGGCCATTGCAGCCTTGACCTGATGGGCTCAGGCGATCCTTTTGCCTCTACCTTTCAAGTAGCCAGAACTACAGGCACGTGCTCCCATGCCTGGCTGATTTTTTGATTTATTGTAGAGATGAGGTCTCACCAAGTTACCCAGGCTAGTCTAAAACCCCTGGACTCAAAGAGTCTTCTCACCTCAGCCTCCCAAAGTACTGAGATTACAGGCTTGAACCACCGTGCCTGGCTGAAACCTCATCTCTTAAAAAAAAAAAAAAAAGCTGCAGTTATTCCAGCCCTGGACTCACCTCAGAACCAACATGGCAGTGATCTTTTATTGCCAGTTTTCCATGCTGAGATTTTTTTTTTTTTTTTTTTTTTTGAGTTAGAGTCTC
>NW_007250968.1:57720-68780 GCF_000164805.1 Carlito syrichta | reverse complement strand
CTCCCGGCCACTGCAGCCTCGCCTGCTGGGCTCCGGCGATCCTTCCACCTCAGCCTTCCGAGTAGCCAGAATTACAGGCATGAGCTACCATGCCTAGCTGATTTTTTTATTTTATTATAGAGATGAGGTCTCACCAAGTTACCCAGGCGGGTCTCGAACCCGCGGGCTCAGGCAATCCACTCACCTCAGCCTCCCAAAGGTGCTGGATTACAGGCTGAGCCACCGAGCCCGGCCATGCTGAGATCTTAACACGCTTTATGGATGTAGCCCCCCTACTCTAATTATAATCATCCCATTTTACAGACAGGGAGATGAAGGCCCAGAAGAGCTGGAGCAGAAACCGCACCGCTAGTGAGAGGCAGCACCTGGGCGCAGGATCAGTCTGTGTGCTCCCAGAGCCCATGCAGGCTCTGAGCCTGGCCCCTATGGGGACACGGAGGTTAAGGTTGAGGCCACAGGGAGAGGGAGCTGTTTGCAGACCCCAGAGGGAGGATCCTTGGTCTAGGAGCCCTTCCCTGGGTCTGGCTTCCAGGGAAGTTGCAGTTGTTGCCTGCAGCTCTGGCTGGTGTCTGTGGGAGACCTGGGGGACCTGGCAGGGACAGTTGAGCCTTGTGGATTCCTGGCCAGGTAACTCTGGGCCTGTTTTAGCCAGAGGAGGCCTCAGAGCAGGGCCCTGTATGACCTGCCTCAGGCCTCCACAGGTTACTCCACGTTTCCATGTTGCCCTCTGCTTTCCTGCACCAAGCTTATAAGCACCACCTGGTGTCTGCTGATGCCACGGATCTCTACAATTCATGTTTATGGACCCGAGCTCTGAATCCAGAGTCTCCAGTTTGAATCTCAGATCTGTGTGACTTCCACGTCCATGACCTTGAGCAAGTGACTTTGCCTCCCTAAGCCTCAGTTTCCTCATCTGTAAAATGGGGACAATAATTATGTCTGTTCTACAGGATTGCTGTGAGGACAAAATGGGTCAGGACATATAAAGTGCTTGGAAGTGAGCCCAGCGCAGTTGTCCATGACATTGGTGGCTTTTGTGTTTCTTGCTCGCAGCTGCCTGTGTGAGTGCTGGCTGGTTGACCGCAGCTCTTTTCTGTTTCCAGAGCTAGACAGAGGCCTCACGGAGCCACAGATTCAGGTCGTTTGCCGCCAGATGCTGGAAGCGCTCAACTTCCTGCATGGCAAGAAGATCATCCACCGAGATCTGAAAGCCGGCAACGTGCTGATGACCCTGGAGGGAGACATCAGGCTGGGTAAGGGTCCAGGGCAGGGCAGCCTGGGGTGTTGGCCTGGCCTTCAGGCGGGTGGGATCCTGGACCTGGTGGGGGTGTGCAGTCCTAATCCCATGGCCTCCCAGGATGTTGACGGTTCCTCCCCTCCTGCTGTTACTTCTTCTAATCCAGAGGATTCCGAGTGCAATTCATCCTCCCCCAAGGATAGCCCTAGACTCCTGTCATGTTTGCTTCTGCATTGTTGAATAATGTGCCTATAATGCATTTTTAAAATAATGACTTTATTGTTTGCTTTAAAAATATGTGTTTTTTTTGTTGGGATCTCACTCTGTTACCCAGGCTGGAGTTTAGTGGCACAATCACGGCTCAGTGCAGCCTTTACATCCTGGACTCAAGCTATCCTTCCGCCTCAGCCTCCCGAATAACTGGGGCTGCAGCCACATATCACCACACCTGGGTAATTTTTTGATTTTTTGTTTTTGAGTAGGAGTCTCACTCGTTTCCCAGGCTGGTGTGCAATGGCACACTCACAGCCACTACAGCCTTGACCTGCTGGGCTCAGGTGATCCTTTCATCTCAGCCTTCCAAGTAGCTAGAACTACAGGTGTATTTCACCACACCTGGCTAATTTTTTGATTTATTGTAGAGATGAGCTCTCACTAAGTTGCCCAGGCTGGTCTTGAACCTGTGGGCTGAGGCAATCCTCTCACTTCTGCCTCTCAAAGTGCTGGAATTACAGGTGTGAGCCACCTGCCTGGCAGTTTTCTTTCTTTTTTTTTTTTTTTGGTAGGGACAGGGTCTCACTATGTTGCCCCAGTGAGTCTCGAACTCCTGGACTTAAACAATCCTATTGCCTCGGCCTCTAAAGTGCTGGGATTACAGGCATGAGCCACCATATCTGGCCTAAAATATACATATTTTACAAAATCCACTTGGTCCATGAAAGTTTAAAGGAGAAAGCTAGAAAGGGTCTTCAATCTCATTGTCCAGAAATGTGCAGCATATGTTGTCCCAGGTTGCCATCCAGATCCCTCTGCACATGGCTCTATGAGGGGAGGGATCCTGGTGGCCTGGGGGAGGTGAATTTAGAAAGAGACAATAGTGATAGGGAAGTGGTTCTTTCTTGTCTATGAGTCTGCATTCAACTCTGTTTTCTATCATGTCTTTCTCTGACGGTTAAACAGTTCATTCAGCCTGTAGTCCCAGCTACTCTCGAGGCTGAGGCAGGAGGATCACTTGAACCCAGGAGGCTGAGGCTATAGTGAGCCATGATTGTGTCACTGCACTCCAGTCTGGTGACAGAGTGAGTCCCCATAAACAAAACAAAAACAAATATTTCATTCATTTCCCCCTTCCACTTCCTGACCCTTTTCCTTCCAACACAGAAGCTTCACATTTTATTTTTTCCAGTGGATACCTGGTATTTTTAAGGGGCATGTAAATTATGTCTCTGAGAAAAGGCATCACCGTTGAGCCCTGGGATTGACAGCTGCAGGGCTAGTAAGGAGGGTGGGAGCTGAAAGGGCACTGTGTAGACAAAGGTGTCCCCTGTGGCAGGAGGGTGGCTTTCAGCATCCCCCTGTGAGGGATCCAAGAAAGCGGGTCACAGAGCTTGCAGGAGTCGGGGCTGACCGCCAGGTGCTGAAGCAGGGAGTGTATCAAGGTGGGTAGTCTGTCCCCAGCTTGGCCTGGGGGTTCAGCTGTATCCAAGACGAAGGTTTGGGCTGACTAGTAAGAGATGAAGAGGTATTTGCCAGGTAGACAAAGTCAGGCAAATACCTCTCCAGTAGGAGGGAGATGTGTGGGCAGAGACATAGAGGTAAGAAACAAGGGAATTTGGGAGAGAATGGTAATAAAGAGAACAGCAAGGCCTCCTGCCTATAATCCCAGCACTTTGGGAGGCCAAGGTGAGAGGACTGCCTGAGCCCACAGGTTCAAGACCAGCCTGGGCAACTTGGTGAGACCTCATCTCTATAGTAAATTAAAAAATGAGCTGGGCGTGGTCGCGCGGTCTATAGTTCCAGCTACTTTGAAGACTGAGGCGGAAAGGTCGCCTGAGCCCAGCAGGTCGAGGCTGCCGTGGCCGTGAACATGCCAATGCACTCCAGCCTGGACAATAGAGTGAGATTCCCAACTCAAAAAAAAAAAAAAAGAACAGAAGGCCAGTACAGTAATTCACGCCTGTCATCCCAGCACTTTTGGGGGCCAAGGCAAGAGGATTATTTGAGCCCAGGAGTTTGAGACCAGCCTAGGCAACATAGCAAGACCTCATCTTTTTTTTTGAGTCAGAGCGGTGGGGAAGGCCTGGGAGTCTGGATGTCATCTTTCTGTCTCTTCTTACCTTTCTCTTCTTACTGTCTGACCAAAGCATAGTCAGACACACCTGGTTCAAATCCTGGCTCCACCACTACTCTGCGGTCCGGAGGCATGTATTTAGCCATCCAAACCTCAGTTCTTTCATCTGTACAATAGAACCTCCTACAGGGTGACTGTGACCATTGGGGTGAAGTATACAAAGCGCAGTCACATGGAAGTGGTCACTCGGGGCATATCCCCGTCTGCTACTGGACTGTTTGCTTTTTCCTTGGGTTAAATATTTACTTCTGTCTAGGATTTCAAACTTCCTCTGAGGGTCATTTGACAGTTGCCAAGTAAATAAAGCAGAAGTTGGGGCTCCGGGTGGGTGTGGAGCAATTCTGGGTTCATGAGTGGGAGTCTGGGCAGGGTGGGAAAGGGAGAGAATCTATTATGCTGAGCCAGTTGGATACTAAGCGGGTGTGGACCTTGAAGTCTGAAGACCTGTTTTTGTCCTGGATCTGCCACTCGGCATTAGGTGACCTTGCGCAAGCCACTTAATCTTTTTGAGCCTCTGTTTTCTCAAACTGAGAGTAGAGTAACAGTTCCTACTTCACAAATTTGGTGTGCTGATTTAATGAGACAGTAAGTACAAAGCACCTGTTAGGCGCCCAGTACATCCAAGAGGCCCAGCACATGTTAGGTTTCTTTCCTGGGCTGAGGAATGTCTCAGAACAGCTACGGTTAGATGAGTGTTTCTTCTCCCAATACTTCTCTAAAGATTGGAGGTAAATTTCAGCTTTTGGGGCCTTTCAAGTTCCAGGCAGAGGTCTCAATTGACCTAAAAACCAAAGTGTCCAGAATGGGCTTGGCACATAGTAGGTGCTCAATAACTTCATTAGATAGTCACATCCAGCATTACCGCTGCTACTTTTTTTTTTTTTTTGAGTGAGAGTCTCACTCTGTTGCCCAGGCTAGAGTGCAGTGGCATGCTCACTGTCACCACAGCCTCAGCCTGCTGGGTTCAGGCGATCCTCCCATTTCAGCTTTCCATATAGCTGGAACCACAGACGTGTGCCACCACACCCAGCTAATTTTTTAAAAATTTATTGTGGAGATGAGGTCTCACCATGTTGGCCAGGCTGGTCACAAACCCGTGAGCTTAGGCAATCCTCTCACCTCAGCCTTCCAGAGTGCTGGGATCACAGGCGTGAGCCACCATGCCCAGCTGCCACCGCTTCTTTTTTTTTCATTTGGGATCTCACTCTGTCACCCAGGATGGAGTATGATGGCACACTCACAGCCACTGCAGCCTCAACCTGCTGGGCTCAGGTGATCCTTCCACCTCAGCTTTCCCAGTAGCTGAACTATAGGTGCAAGCTACCATGCCCAACTAATTTTTTGATCTTTTGTAGAGATGAGGTCTCTCCAATTTGCCAGGCTGGTTTCGAACTTGTGGGGAAAAACAGCTTGCAAAATAGTATGTTTAATCTGATTACATTTTTTGAAGTAGCAATTACATACAAATTATATATAATTTTAGAATATTTTTATTTATAAACAAATAACTCTAGGGTTATATACAACAAACTCCTAAGTGTTTACCTCTCTGTCAGGATTACAGACTCTTTTTTTTTTTTTTAAGTCAGTTTCACCGTTATCCAAGCTGTAATGCAGTGGCATGCTCATGGCTACCAGAGCCTTGACCTCCTAGGCTCAGGTGATCCTTCCATCTCAGCCTTCCAAGTTGCTGGAAACATAGGCATGTGCCACCACTCGGCTAATATTTTGATTTATTGTAGAGACGAGGGCTCACCAAATTGCCCAGGCTGGTCTTGAACTCCTGGGCTTGGGCAGTTCTCTCACCTCCACCTTCCAAGGCACCATGCCTGGTCTTGAATTGTGGACTTCTAAATCTGGAAATGTTTGGACTTTTAACAAGCAGCATTGCTTTTTGTTTGTTTTTCAATCAGGTCTTATTCTGTCTGACACGCAGACTGGAGGACAGGGGCATGAACATGGCTCACCATGACTTGTACTCCTGGGTTCAAGTGATTTTCTTTCCTCAGACTCCTGAGTAACTGGCACTGCAGGCATGCACCACCGTGCCTGGTTAATTTTTAAATTTTTTTGTAGAGGCAAGGTCTTGCTATATTGTCAGGCTGGTTTCAAACTCCTGGGCCCAAGCAGTGTGTGAGCCAGGCAACACTGTCTTAATAATCAGAAAAAAATTATATACACATGCACACATATACACACCCATAAATGAGTAGATAGTCTCGTAGACAGTTTGGAACAATAAGACCCATAGAGAGATTTCAAGTCACTCATAATTCTGTCAGAATAAACCACTGCTTACTGTAGCTTCCTTCCAGTCTTTTTTCTGTGTACAGAGAGGTAGGACCAGATGGCGGTAAGGAGCACTGCTGGGTAGGGTAACCTTCTGCAAGTTACTTAATCTCTCTTAATTTCAATGGCCTCATCTGTAAAATGGGGGCAATAGTTTTTGCTACCCTAAAGGGCCACAGATATAAATGATGTATATATGAATACATATGCAGGTGATATGTGCCTGGTAAGTTCTCAGGAAATATTGGTTTTTATAAGATAAATATGCACTTAAAAAAAATGGGGATGGAGTTGGAGTCTCAGTCCATCACCTAGGCTGGAGTGCAGTGGCACACCCACGGCCACCCCAGTGTCAACCTGCTGGGCTCAGGCAGTCCTTCTGCCTCAGCCTTCCAAGCAGCCGTAACTATAGGTGTGTGCTACCACACCCGGCTACTTTTTTGATTTATTGTAGAGACAAGGTCTCACCAAGTTGCCCAGGCTGGTCACGAACCCCTGTACTCAGGCAATCCTCTCGCCTTGGCCTCCCAACGTGCTGGGATTACAGGCGTGAGTCACCACACTCAGCCCAGAAACATCATTTTAATGTTTTCCTTATATTCCATCACATCATCACATGCACAAAACATCATTTACCTGTGAAAGCCTGACTTGTGCTGGGAAGTTTCTCACGTGGTTGATGGTACCTTCTGTACTAAGCAACATGGTAATATCTGTTGGCTCGGGGTCTCAGAATCTCTTTCTGTCATCACAACTTCACGAGGGAGTCTCGGAAGCAGAGTGCCAGGAGTGTGCTGTGTGTCAGGGTTTTGTTGGTCTCTTGGCACCACACCCTTTGCATTGGTCTCGATTGACATTCCTCTCAGCAGAGTGTGAAGGTCTCTTTCTACCACATCCTGGCCTCCCCTGGGTTTTACTTAACAGAGAAGAAACAGAAACCCACATAACCAAAAAAACTTCGCCATGTTTGCATTTTAATTTTCTAAACCATAAAAAACAATTTCTAAAACATTTTGAAGAATAAAAAGTCTACAAAGTAGAGAGCATAAGGTCTCTGTGCACAGCCCCACCAAAATCCCACATCCTGAGAGGTGAAGACTACAAAACCTGATGTGTAACCTTCCAGACCCTTTTGTATGTGTGTGTGGACTATACATACATATGCATCTATCATTCTTTTAAAACACAGTGGAGGCTGGGTGCAGTGGCTCACACCTGTCACCCAACACGTTGGGAGGCTGAGGTGGGAGGCCTCCTTGAGGCTAGGAATTCAAGACCAGCCTGGGTAACATAGTGAGACCTTGTCTCTACAAAAAAAATTAAAATATAAGCTGGGTAGGTGGCACCACCCATAGTCCCAGCTTAATGAGGGCTCCATGCTCTGCATGTAGTGCCAGGGTTATCGTGGTGGGCAGAGTAGGAACTCTCTCCAGCCTGGACAACATAAAAAGACTCTGTCTCTACCAAAAAAAGAAGTGGCCAGGTGCGGTGGCTCATGCCTGTAATCCCAGCACTTTGAGAGGTGGAGGTGAGAAGATTGCCAGAGCCCATGGGTTTGACAACAGCCTGAGTAATTTAGTGAGACCTCATCTCTACAATATATCAAAAAAATTAGCCAGGCATAGTGGTATGCTTGTAGTTTCAGCTACTTGGAAGGCTGCGGTGGCCATGATTGCACCACTGCAATCCAACCTGGGTGACAGTGAGACTTCAACTCAAAAAAAAAAAAAAAAAGAAAAGAAAATTTTAAAAAATTAGCCGGGTGTGGTGGCGTATGCCTGTAGTCCTGATTACTTGGGAGGCTGAGGTGAGAAGATTGCTTGAGCCCAGGAATTCAAGGCTGCATTGAGCTATGATTACTCTACTGCACTCCAACCTGGACAACAGAGACCCTGACTCTAAAAAATAAGATAAAATAAAATAAAATAATCTCTTTCCTTATGAAACTTACAGTCTAGAAAGAGATTTCCAATGTCCCTGTCTGCTCCTTCATCTCTGACTTGTTTGAAACTAGGGAAGTAGAAAGGGGATGTTTTCATCAGAAGAGACTTTGTGGTGAAAACCCCTTCTGAATGATCTGGGGGCGGCCATCAGCTATCAGGGGCCACACGTGCCCCGTGCCCAGGAAAAGCCCCAGATCTTGGGGCTGTAGGTAGGGGCCCCCCACCCTTCCAGCTGGACCCATCTTGTGGGGCTGAACGGGAAGCAGCAGCCACCCAGGGAGGGCCCCAGGCCCCACATGTGTCACTGAGCAAGCCGGTGGTTTCTGCTTTCCTCTCCCTTCTCAGGAAGGCATGGTGGGGACGTGGCCAGCTTCGAGGAGCCTCAGCCTGGGTCCGAGAGGCACTCACTGTACCCGGAAGGTTTCCGGGGATGGAGTGATATGCCAGCCCTTGCTGGTGTTTGCAGGGGAGCCAAGCCCACGTGGGGCCCAGGCTGACCCAGCAGGAAGGTGGGCCTCGCCTCTTTTTCTTACCCTGGAGGCTGGGAGGGGCCCCCCACCAGTCAGTGGCAGAGCAGGGCACTGCCTGCAGCAGCTGCTGCTCCCACCCCAGGAAGTGGCAGGGCCCCCGCCCCTCTCACTGACAGGACTGGCCCCACAGCAGCTGCCAAACAGCACTGACCAGAGCTCAGAGACCAACTTTCCTAACCGCTCCCGGAATGGGTGTCTTTGCTCAGCCTCAGCCTCGCCCCAGCCTAGAAAAGACTGGGCTGGCCACGAGCTATGGAGTGACCACTGTCGTCACCCCCCAGAGCATTTGCCTGGTGGGCCTTGGAGCTTAGAGCTGTGCATTTGTGTTTAATCCTTAGGACAACCTGCATGGTCATTCTGCAGCGTCAGCCCGTTGTGTCACAACTGAGGGTCTGAGGGTCGGTTTCGTGGCTGTCCTGGTCCTGCCTGTCTCCCTCCTTCCCTGCTTCCAGCCTCACCTCTTCCTTTGGCCCTGCCATCCCTCCCAGCTCCCCAGTCCCCGGGCCTCTCCACTTGCTGTTTTCCCTGCCTGAAAGCTCCTTCCCCCAGTCTTTACCTCCTGCCTGTGATAGCTACTACTCACCTGGCTCTCTGCCCTGCCTTGTCTGCCCATTGGGCTTCTTACCTCCAGGAAGTCTGCGGGCTTTGTCACCGGCCTGCTTCCAGCTTGAGAATAACACACCCCATGAGGATGAGCACCTTTTCAGGTTCATCTGCATCTAGGACCGTGCCCGGCAAGGCACAGATGTGCAGTGAATATTTGTTGAAGGAAACCGCCCTTCCTCCTTAGGTGACAGCCCTCTTGAGGCTGGACCCCTGCCGTGCTCTCCTGTCTTCCAACACTGTACACAGCCTTGAGTGGCTGTGGTGTTTGTTTGTTTACTATCTGCTGAATGTGGGCAAAGACCTAGACCGAGGGCAAAGACCTAGTTTGCCTTTGGTCCCCCTGTATTCTCTGCTCCCAACTGGTGTCCAGCTCCTCGTGGTACCTGGTGAGTGCCCTGATGAGAAGGGCAGGCTGGCACCAAGCTGTGCTCCCTGCTGGTTTGAAGTTGTGGGTCCCACGGGAGTCCCTAGGTATAACTCACCACCAGACCAGGCCCAGGCACCCTGGGTGACGGCTCTTGTCCTAACGTGGTGGCTTCTCGGGTTGAGGCCTGCTCACTTCAAGTTGATTATCCTTGTGGCTAGGCATGGTGGCTCATGCTTTGGGAGGCCAAGGCAGGAGGACTGCTTAAGTCCAGGAGTTCAAGACCAGCCTGGGTAACATAGGAAGACCTTGTCCCTACAAAAATTTATCCAGACGGGGAAGTGCATGCCTGTCGTCCCAGCTGCTTGGGAGACTCAGGTGGGAGGATTGCCTGAACTCAGCGGTTCAAGGCTGCAGTGACTTGTGATCACACCACTGCACTCCAGCTGGGTGAGTGAGACCCTTAATAAAAAAATAATAATAATTGTTGGGCATTTCTAGGTCTCTGAAAGTGTTACTTCTTCCTGATTCTGTTTTGTGTGTATGTGTTTGTCAGAGTCTCACTTTGTTGCGTAGGCTGGAGTGCCGTGGCATGTTGCTCACGGCCACTGCAACCTCGACCTGCTGGTTTCAGGCGATCCTTCCACCTCAGCCTTCCAAGTAGCTGGTACAACAGGTGCGAGCCACCAAACTCAGCTAATTTTTTATTTTTTGATTTATTGTAGAGATGAGGTCTCTCCATGTGGCCCAGGCTGGTGTCGAACCGTGGGCTCTGGGAGTCCTCACTCAGCCTCCCAAAGTGCCAGGATTACAGATGTGAGCCACAGCGCCCAGTCTGGTTTTTAATCAAAACCAAACACTGCCCTGGAGACACTTGTCTCTGAGGTGTTGGACTCTTCTCTCAGCAGTGGGTGTGTGAAGGAAGCCTGGCAGTGCTGTGGCATGTTAAAGACATTTTACTCACTTGTTTTTTGTTAGTCTAGAAAGCAATACATGTTTATCATAGCAAAGCAAACAAAAGGGGTGGGGGGAAAGAAATCACAAAATGGAAGCTTTATTTAAGTGATTTCGTATATTTCCTTTAAGTCAGTTCAATGGATATTTTTGCCCTTTTATGCAGAGGACATAATTCTGACCATACAATATATATTTGACTATGCTTCTCTGCTTCTCCTCTGTTCCCCACTTAACCTTACACTGTCCTGTAAAAAATATATTTATTTATTTTGAATCGGAATCTCACTCTGTTGCCAGGCTGAAGTGCAGTGGCATGCTCACGGCCACTGCAGCCTCGACCTGCTGGGCTCAGGTGGTCCTTCCGCTTCAGCCTTTTAAGTAGCTGTAATAGCAGGGTGCCCCACTGTGCCTGGCTAATTTTTTAATTTTTTTTAGAGAGATGAGGTTTTGCTATGTTGCCAAGGCTGGTCTTGATCTCCTGGGCTCAAGCAATCCTCTCGCCTCAGCCTCCCAAAGTGTTGAGATTGCAGATGTGAGCCACTCTGCCTGGCCTCAGTTTAATAACTTCAAGGACCAGGGCCCTTTAGGCTGCGCAGGATACAGATCCGCCAGCGACTGCGAAGCCAAGCAGGGTCGCTGCCGTTCAGCACTTGGATGGGAGACCATGCGCCTGAGTAGCTCCGCCCTGTTCCAGGTTCTCCCTTGCTTTTAGCCAGGCTCCGTGGCTCAGCCTGTAATCCCACGTCTTGGGAGGCTGAGGTGAGTGGATTGCCTGAGCCCGCGG
>NW_007250968.1:56479-57137 GCF_000164805.1 Carlito syrichta | reverse complement strand
GTAGAGATGAGGTCTCACCAAGTTGCCCAGGCTGGTCTTGAACCCATGGACTCAGGCAATCCTCTTACCTCGGCCTCCCAAAGTGCTGGGATTATAGACATGAGCCACTGTGCCCAGCCCCAATTCTTAATCTCTGTACAAAGTCTTAAAATCATTCCTTGATAGCTAAGCAATTATGGTTGTCACTATTATAATGACACTTGATGAACATTATTATTATTATTTTTGAGCTAGAGTCTCACTCTGTCACCCAGGCTAGAGTGCAGTGGCATTCTCATGGCCACCACAGCCTTGACCTGTTGGGCTTGGACAATCCTTCCACTTCAGCCTTCCAAGTGGCTGGAACTATAGGTGCACACCACCATAACCAGCTAATTTTTTGATTTATCGTAAAGATGAGGTCTTGCCAAGTTGCCCAGGCTGATATCGAACCCCTGGACTCAGGCAATTCTATCGCCTCTATCTCCCAAAATGCTGGGATTACAGGCATGAGCCACCGCGTCCCCCTAAGTATGGGTATTTTTTTTTTTTTTTTAAGTTGGAGTCTCACTCTGTCGCCCAGACTGGAGTGCAGTGGCTGCTCCCGGCCACCACAGCCTCGGCCTGCTGGGCTCCGGCGATCCTTCCACCTCGGCCTTCCGAGTAGCTGGAATTACAG
>NW_007250968.1:20942-56340 GCF_000164805.1 Carlito syrichta | reverse complement strand
GGGCTCAGGCAATCCACTCACCTCAGCCTCCCAAAGGCGCGGGAATACAGGCTGAGCCACCAAGCCCGGCAAATATGGGTATTTTAAAGGTTCCTGCGGCCATTGCCTTGCTAAGCTATGGTGTGGCCATGTGCTCTTTGAGCTATGGCCAGGCTGTGTTTTTTTAAGCTTTGACCTACTCCCCTACTTTGGCAAGGCGAATCTCCAATCTCCTCTTTCTCTCTTTGTCTAATTTACTTTCTAAATAAACTATTTCTAACTTAACTTCTGTGCAATTCTTTGCATCTTTCTCGCAGCACTGAATCGCATGCCAGACACCCACACCCTGGCAGGCCTGACCCAACATTCTGGAGGCCCTGCTGGGAGTGTGACTTAACAAGACCATTCCCTCAGCTATCCATATTTTAACTCCTCTTAACTGTATAGCTTTTATATCTCCCTCACCCCCAATATGCATATGAAAATTTAAAAGGTGCCATAGTTTACTCATTACATTAAAAAACGCTCTATATCCTTATATGCTCACTCTCAATACAACTTCCTTAATGTCTAAAGTTGGGTGTCTGAGACAGAAGAAAAAAGAAAAAGGTTCTTGGTATTTATTGCCAAATTGTTTTCCCAAAGGCTCTTGTGAGTTTAAGTCTCTAGCAGGTAGGAAACTCCCGCCTCAGGACACCCTCACAGCAACAGGTGTTATATTGTTAGTGCTCTCTAACTTGCTAGATAGAAATGGCCTCTGTTAGTGGATTTGGAATGTATATCTCTGGGTCCACATCACAGGCTTTTACCCCAGGGCCGTGGGTGGAGGAATGTCCCTGGAATACTTTATCTGAGATCTTGTCTTGCAGCTGACTTTGGTGTGTCTGCCAAGAATCTGAAAACTCTGCAGAAACGAGATTCCTTCATAGGAACGCCTTACTGGTGAGTTGCATAGCTTCTAGAAATTGCAAGGTAGACAGGACAGTAAAACTCTCCAAGGTGACCTTGGCAGTCTAGAGGGAGAGGGGCCAGAAGTCAAGGAGGGCCCCTGAGTCAGCCTGTGGGTACAAGCACAGCTTCCCCGGTTTATGAGTGTGTGACCTGGGACAAGCTGCTTAGCTTTCCTGTGCCTCAGTTTCCCCATCTGTAAAATTAGGGCTACAGATACAGCAGCTACTTAACAGGATCACTGTGAGGACGAAATGAGAAGATGCTCCACGAGTACTGACTAAGCTGGGATCCCTAAACTACGGCTCAGTACTTGGTTTATTCAAGTGTGTACCAAGTGCCGCGCTCCTGCTAGGGTCGTGGAGATGCGTGATACAAATTCAGTTCCTGCCCTCATGTGTAGTCTCTCTGGACTTTTCTAGCCTGCCGCATTTCCCTCTTTTCCAGATCTATTACTTTAAAAACAAAGCTCTGTCTTCAGCTTCACACCTGGCCCCTCTGCTGTGTCCTCATGGTTCTCACTGGTGTATCACTTGCCAGTGTGGCGTTCAGACTGCTTGCTAGTTACTCACCCTTGCTTTCTCGCTCTCTCCCGTTGTTCCTCTTTCTCCTTGCCTCTCCCCTCCCTTCTCTCTGTGCCGCTGTCTTCCCTCCACCCCAACTTCATGAACCCGCTTCCCTCCCACCCATCCCCGCCAGCCCCCCAGGACTCTGTGTTCTGGGCTGCTGCTGCCACCTTGTGGTAGGCCTCAGGAACTGCAGCAGGCCGTGGCGGGGGAGCCGCGGAGGAGGTGTCTTTCAGTGTGAAGCCCACCCTAAGGAAGACAGTGGCTGCAACGTCATGCGTGGTGTGGGAGTGCTGCCAACTCCCTGATGTGGGCGTGTGGTAGCCCTTGGCCCGGACTCTCCAACGAGCGCCTGTGGAGGCCGGATTCTGAGCCCTCTGCTGTCCCTTGGTTGGTTCAGGATGGCCCCCGAGGTGGTCATGTGTGAGACCATGAAGGACACGCCATACGACTACAAGGCTGACATCTGGTCCCTGGGCATCACGATGATCGAGATGGCCCAGATCGAGCCCCCGCACCATGAGCTCAACCCCATGAGGGTCCTGCTGAAGATCGCCAAGTCAGACGCCCCCACTCTGCTTACGCCATCCAAGTGGTAGGGAGCCCGTGTGGGCTTGCCCTGGGTCAGCCAAGGGACACGCGTGGGCAGGATGAGGGAGGTGCAGTGTTAGGGCCCTCCTGGTGATGTTGGGTACCAGAGTCGGGAGAGGTTGCCATGCCTCTCTTTCCCCTCTGTGCCCTTTTTTTGTTTGTTTGTTTTTTAGAATCAGAGTCTCACTCTATTATCCCAGGCTGTAGTGCAGTGGCACAATCACAGCCACTGCAGCCTGACCTGCTGGGCTCAGGCGATCCTTATGCCTCAGCCTTCCAAGTAGCCGGAAACAAAGGCACATGCCACTGTGCCCAGCTAATTTTTTATGCTTTATTATAGAGACAGGGTCTCACCATGTTGCCCAGGCTGGTCTCAAATCCGTGGGTTCAGGCAATCCTCTTGCCTCAGCCTCCCAAAGTGCTGCGATTACAAGCATGAGCCACTGTGCTTGGCTTTTTTTTTTTGGAGGGAGGGTCAGGGTCTCACTCTGTCACCCAGGCTGAAGTACAGTGGCATGATCACGGCTACCACAGCCTCGATCTGCTTGGCTCAGGCAATCTTTCCGCCCCAGTATCCTGAGCAGCTGGGACTCCAAGGCACGCACCACCACACCTGGCTGATTTTTTGATTTGTTGTAGAGACAGGGTCTCACTATGTTGCCTAGGCTGGTCTCCAACTCCTGGGCTCAAGTGATCCTCCCACCTTGGCCTCCCAATATGCTGAAATTATGGGTGCGAGCCATTGTACCCGGGTCCCTTTCCGATTTCTATGTCCCTGTGTGGACAGTGACATTGCGATGAGAAGGGCGTCAAGTAGACTCTGTCCCTTCTACCGCTTTACCTCAAAAAAGTGCCCTCTGTCCTTTGAGGGGCACAGTGGGGCCTCTGATGAGGTGCACTTGTCTCCGCTCTCTCCGAGCTCACTGCTAACACTTTTCCTCTCAGGTCTGTGGAGTTCCGCGACTTTCTGAAGGTAGCCCTGGACAAGAACCCGGAGACCCGGCCCACCGCGGCCCAGCTGCTGGAGGTGAGTAGCTTCCCCACCACCCTGCTTCCCCCTGGGATGGGAGGACCCTGAAGGGTGACAGCCAGATGAGCTCCTCAGTGACCTGGGCCACAGGGGACAGGTGGCAGACAGGCAGATAGGTGTGTGCGTGTTGGGGATGACCGGCGCTATGGAGGAGAATGCTAGGGTGGGCGTGTCCGGGGGAGGTGGCATCTGGGAGGGGCTGCTGTCCTGTGAAGGCAGCACAAGGAAGGGCTCTCTGGGTGGGAGAGGCCACAGGAGGTGAGGGAGAGAGGTCGAGGGCTCACCAGGAGGCCAAGGCCTGGGACGGGGTGTGTCTGCCATGTGAGAGGAGGCCGGGGAGGGGGGAGTGGGAGCAGGAGCAGGCCAGGGAGGGGCCTGGAGATGAGGGTGGAGCAGTGCCGGGGTGTGTGCTCCCTGGTGCTCCTACAAGAACACCCAGGACTTGGTATGTCGCTGTCCTCCTGCTGTGACCTCCTAAGGCCAGAGGAGACTCAGAGCCCTCCCCTGGCCATGGCATAGTGGCCAGGACGCGCCTCGCCCTATGGCCTGCCAGAGAAGCTAGAGACCCAGTGGCCCGGGCTTTTACTGGGGCCTGGCACGGGCTACGTTCTGGAAGGAAGGCGTCATCCTAAGTCGTGTTGCTTGTAGGGACAGTTTGGGCGGAGTGTGCCCTCTTAAAATTACTGGCCAGAACCCCTCCAAGTCCTGGTTCCAGAGGCCAACCGAGGATCTGGCCTTCAAGCCGCCCGTTCCAAGGCCTGCTGTGCGGACTGTCCTCTGCATGTAGGGCCAGATCGTGAGGGCCCTGCCATGCCTCGTAGGCCTGAGCTGCCACGTGGACCTTACCTGTATGCATTGGGGGAGAGGCATCTGACCGCCGTTTCGGAGCCCTCCAGTTGCTGTGTGCAGTAGGGGAGTGCACTTGGAGAGTGACTCGT
Source organism: Carlito syrichta (assembly GCF_000164805.1). NCBI lineage: Eukaryota > Metazoa > Chordata > Mammalia > Primates > Tarsiidae > Carlito > Carlito syrichta. The sequence goes on along the minus strand of NW_007250968.1, from coordinate 52,288 downwards.
GGCTGGCTCAGTGGGTCTCCTAGAAGCCTGCCGAATCGCTGGAGGGAGCTGTTGGTGGGCCTTCTCGTGGCCATGCCCTGCATCGGGGCGTCACGGCCTGGGACTGCGGTGCGTGTCGGCGTGTTCACAACAGTGTTGAGAGCTGCACACACCCGCCATGCCCAAACCTTCTGATCACTGTCCCCACGCCACCACCGCAAATGGAAGGGGGAAGAGGTGGACCTGGGTGACGCAGGGGCTGCCCTCCATGCTTCGTCTGCTCTGTCCCTCCCCCAGTGTGACAGGCCCAGGGTGTGGTGGGAGAGAAGGAGGAAACCACCACACCAAGCCCTGGAATGCTGGTAGCCAACCAGCTCTTCCTGGCTACCCACTGTGTGCCAGGCACAGAGCCTGGGATTGACATTCTGGGCCACAGTGTGTCCCTCTGGGGTGTGCAGCTCTGAGTGGGTATGAGTGTGGGCCACAGTGGGAGAGTCCCGGGTTCGAATCCCAGCTCTGCCATTTACTGGCTGTGAGACTCTGGGCGCATGGCATAACCGCTCTGTGACCTGGCTCTCACTCCGAAATGGGGGTGAACAGTAATGTCCTCTTACAAGATTGTTGTGGAGATTAAATGAGAATATACTGATGCTGCTGGCTTAACTGTGGCGCACTATGCCCAAGGAACACTGGATGCATTGAATCGGTTTATTAAAAAATGAGGCCGCCCATGGTGGCTCACATCCGTAATCCCAGCACTTTGGGAGGCCGGAGTGGGAGGATTGCTTGAAACCAATCCTCAGGATTCAGGAGTTTGAAACCAGCTTGGGCAACGTAGTGAGACCTCATCTCTACAAAAAAAATTTTAAAAATTAGTCAGGCATAGTGGTGTGTACCTGTAGTCCCAGCTACTCAGGAGGCTGAGGCTGGAGGATCCCTCGAACCCAGGAGGGCAAGACTGTGGTCACATCTGTAATCCCAGTACTTTGGGAGGCAGAGGCGAGAGGATTGCCTGAGCCCAGGGACTCGAGACCGGCCTGGGCAACTTGGCGAGACCAAGTTTTTGATTTATTGTCTCTACAATAAATCAAAACATTGCTTCTGTAGGTCCAGCCACTTGGAAGGTGGAAGGATCCCAAGCCCAGCAGGTTGAGGCTGTGGCGGCTGTGAGCATGCCACTGCACTCCAGCCTGGGCGACAGGGTATAGACTGCAACTCAAAAAAATAAAAAAGAAAGAAACCAGGATGCAAAGTGGGATGTGCCTGTTAGCAGGGGTCACAATTGCCTCTTTTAATACTTGAAAAGCTGATGTGGGAGGGCCGGAAGGCCTGGTCTTCTGGGAATTGGGTGTTTGGTGGGGAGTGGCCTGAGGGGGGCATGGCGGGCCGCTGTCACCTCAGATGCAAACACTCCCAGCGCCTGGGCCAGTCGCTTCCTGCTAGCAGGCCCCTCCTGCCCTGACACGTTCAGCCCTGTACATTCCCAGGAAGAGACCAGCTGTCCCCCATCCCCGCACAGCAGCCTCAGAGCCTTGTCCTAGCCAGGAATTTGTTTATCATTGGAAAACACATCCCACCAGAGTGTTTTTGGCACACAATAGACAGGGTCCCAGAAAGGAGAGGTCTTTGAAGTCACAGAGCCCCTTCCAGAGCTCATGCTTCTGCCAGGTTTTCTCCATACCCTGTCACCTCCTGCCAGGAGGCCGTGACCCCTTGGGGACCCCAAGTCCAGGGCAGGGAGGTGACTTGCCCAAGGTCCCCTGGCTTTGAGTGACCGAGGCGAGCCCAGGTTGTGGCTTAACCAGCCGCGCCCCCTGCACTGTTTGAGCCCCCATCTCAGTCCTAGAGGTGTCCAGCTGCTCCCAGGAAGTGCCTCCTGGCCCTCATCTTTCCTGTGCTCCCACCACGGGCTGAGCAACTTATGCCCCTGGGAGTTTATGACGCATTTGTTGATGCCACAGATATTCTTTGGGCCCGGACTGCATAGCGAGTGGTTGGTACCCTAGGCCCTGAGATCAGGCACGCCGTCCCTGGCATCTGGGTCGTTCTCCTCTGTGCCTCCATTTCCTCATCTGTGAGACGTGCCTGGCGTGTGCTGCCCAGAACTGTGAGCGAATGAGACTGTGTGTGCCGCCTTTAGCTCCCAGCTGTCACAGGTCAGGTGCCCAGTAGATTCTTCTTATTTTTTTTGAGTTGGAGTCTCACCCTGTCGCCCAGACTGGGGTGCCATGGCACACTCCCGGTCACCGCAGCCTCGACCTGCTGGGCTCCGGCGATCCTTCCGCCTCAGCCTTCTGAGTAGCCGGAACTACAGACACACACTACCACGCCCGGCTAATTTTTTATTTATTGTAGAGACGAGGTCTCACCAAGTTGCCCAGGTGGGTCTCGAACCCGCAGGCTCGGGCAATTCGCTCGCCTTGGCCTGCCAAAGCGCTGGGATTAGAGGCTGAGCCACCGAGCCTGACCCCCAGTGGATCCTTGTTGAATGAGTTTAACCCTATCCCATCACAGCTGTTCTGGCCAAGGTTCTTGGGCCACTAGCCATGTCCACTTTCCTCCTCCTGACCTCAGACTGCTGGGCCCTTGGGGCCTTCCTCCCTCTCTCTGGCTGCCGCGTCTCAGTCTCCCTCCCCCTCTCCTCTTCAGGGTTGTGCACAGAGTCCCCCTACCCTCACCCATTTGTGGTGCTCCCTGCCTCACACCTCGGCCCGGTGTCCTCCCCCACCCAGACCCCGGTGCCAGCACTCACCGCCTCCCTCTCCCACCACGTCCGGATCTTTACCCACATGTGCCTGCGATGGCTTCGTAGTGCAGCCAAGAAGCTGTGCCCTCCTGGCATCTGGGCCCTGCCCTGACGCATCCAGATTGCTCTTTCTCCCACACCCCCCTCCATCCCATCAGGAAATCCCACGCCCCGGCCTTCGGCACGTGCCCAGACTCCGACCCCCCACCCTCCATGGCAGCTACTGCCTGAGCCCCGTCACCTCACGCTTGGGTGGTCGCCTCCACCCTGGCCTCCCACTTTATTCGGTTCGGAGCACAGCAGCCCGAGGAACCTTCTACACAGGAGCCAGCTTGTGTCCTGCCCCATCCAAAGATCCCTGCTGGCTCCATCTCATTCCAGGGAAAATACAGTTTCAGGGACCCACAGGGCCCTGTGGGATCTGCCCTCCCCATTCGTCTCTCTGGCCGCATCTCTTCCTCTGCCACCCTAGCCTCCCCACTGGTCTTCAGACACACCTGACATGCTCCTGCCTCAGGGCCTTTGTACTGGCTGTCACTGTGTCTGGAATGCCCTTTCCCAGCTGACTTTCCCTCTTCAAGTTGTTGCTCAAAATCAGCTGCTCCGTGAGGCCTGCCCCAACCAACCACGTAAAATGGCAAAGCCATAGCACCCCCGCATTGCTAAGTCCCCTTTCCCTGTGTCTTATTTTTCCATGGTGCTTAGCACCCAGAGCTTATAATTTACTTGCTTATTATGTTTCTATATGTTATATGACGGGGGATCCAAAAAACCCCCCAAAACTCAGATTTATCTTTTGGAGAGTGAGCTACCCCCTTGTGATCTAGAACCTTACCAGCATCAGCATACCAGCTAGCTTTGTTGTGAGAGGCTGCATTTGGCTTCAGTGAAAATTGTTTTGGAGATTCTTTCAACTCGTTTGCCCATTTCTTTTTTTTTTTTGAGTCGGAGTCTCACTCTGTCACCCAGATTGGAGTGCAGTGGCACGCTCCCGGCCACCGCAGCCTCGACCTGCCGGGCTCCGGCGATCCTTCCGCCTCAGCCTTCCAAGTAGCCGGAATTACAGGCATGCGCTACCATGCCCGGCTGATCTTTTGATTTATTGTAGAGAGGAGGTCTCGCTGCCCAGGCGGGTCTCGAACCCACTCACCTCAGCCTCCCAAAGCGCGGGATTACCGGCTGAGCCACCGAGCCTGGCTTGCCCATTTCATGATGGGTGATTTACACAAACAACCTGCCAGCACTGCACTGAGCATTCAGCAGTTTTGGACCAAAAACAGCATGACTCCCACGCCTCTGTGGATATTACATGTTGTATGTCATGCAGTATGTTGAGCCCTTGACTGGTAGATCAGTTCCCTGGGGACACAGTCTTTGTTTTGTTCACTAATGTGTCCCAGGAACCGTGCCTGCTATGTAAAGAGCCCTCAGCAAGTATTTGCTAGCTTAATTTATTTTTACTTAACCAACTGTGCTGTAACCCTTTCTTTGTGCCAGGTTCTGTTCTGAATGCTTAGCTAATGTTAGCTAGTTGAATCCTAGCAATGAAGCAGGAACTGCTCAGTTCCCCCCTGAACAGATGAGAAGACTGAAGCAGCACAGAGAGGTTAAGTAGTCTGCATCGGGTCACACAGTGTGTGAGAGAGAGCTGGAATTTTGATCCGGATCATCTGGTTTCAAAGTCTGTACTCTTGGCCACTCTGGAAAGCTGCCTCTCTGAATGAGTGAAGGGGAAAAAGAAGGAGTGAATGAGAAAAGACAGGAGGAAAAGCTGAAGGAAGGATGCTGATACCTTGTAATTGGACCCCGGTCCTGGTGATCACGGCTCTAAGCCAAGCTTGAGAGATGAATATCGGTGGGAGGAAAAGCTGGTTGATGTGAGACGCCGGCTGCCTGAGAAGGCCAAGTGCCTTTCTGAGTGTCTCAAGTGTGATCTCAAATTCTGGGCCAATCAGAAAGGTTTTGTAAAGGGAGAATTAGCGTGGCACACGTGCGGGAGCGGGTAGGGTGTGGGGGCCGTGTGCCCTTGCTCCAGTGGCTGTCTGGAGAAATTGTCCATCTGGGATCTGGCTGGCGTCATCTTGGCTGTGGCCTGGTGATGGATCAGTCTTCCACAAATCCCTCGGGTTGGAGGGCCCTGCATTGGAGCTCAGGCCTGGTTTGTTCTAAGCTTCGCCTCCAGAGTTCTTGGAGGCCTGGTTGACCTAGGAGAGTTCCACAGGCTTTGTGTCTGGCTTGCTTTAAGATGAGCCCTTGGAGTATCTAAGAAAGCATAGAGCTAGGTAAGCATCCCCGTGTATGGGAGGGCCTGAAGGGAGAGGGGAAGGACCAAATGTTTGAAGGCAGTTTCGAAGCTGAAGAAGACTCTAGAGAACACAGTTTAAGGCTGAAATTTTTAGTTACAGCCTGGAAACTTGAAAGCATTCTCAGGCATTTTTCTAAGGCCAGCCCTGGAGTGTGGGACCCCTGGGAGGGTTCCTAAGCATAGAGAGGAGTGGGCTCGCGTCCTTAGAAGGATGTCTGTTTAGCGGGCAGAAGAGGCCCTGGCTGAGGGTGAGTGCTGGTGGCAGGCTGTGTGATGACACCCATCTTGGCATCTCGGGCTCTCAGTAGAGATGGGACTAGATAGCCAAGCCTCTTCCTGAGGGACTAGGTGGGTGAGTTCCTTTCTGATCTGGCCTTCCACTGGGACCCATGTGCCCAGACCCACCTGCCTGGCACGGGCACACATGTCTGGCCAGCGTCTGGCCCTCAAGAGGTTCCACACCTTCTCTTGCAGCACAGTTCAGGCTTTATCTCTGTCACGGGCTTGGCAGACTGGGTTTGGAGGAAGATCCCTCACTAGGCTCACCCCTGGAAGTGGCAGGGCTGACGCCATGGCAGAGGTGGTCTATGCCACGTTCTGGAGTGGTTGTGCCCAGTCAGCCACAAGAGGGGCTGCCCCGTCTGCCAACCCTGACTGCCCCAGCGTCTGGGGAACTGCCCTCTCCCTGTCCCCCATCACAGGCGTTCTTCCTGTGGCCCTGCCTCCTAAGGACCCTGGGTTGCTCAGGCAGGGCTGTGAAGCAGATGGTTCTGCCCCAGGAATACAAGGTTCCTGGCCATGCTGAAAAGCCACTAAAGTGGTCAATAAGTGGAGAGAAAACCTGGCATCTCCAGAAGCCAGGGCCTGTGTTTATTTCTGCCGCACCTCCTTCAGTCACTGCAGTGATGTTCCCGGGGCATTTTGTTCAAGTTCCATGCGCCATGTGGGGCTCAGGAACCATTGGGATCTTGGTTCTCTCCCTCGGTTCCAAAAGGCTGTGCCAGAGCACAGATGGGCATGCAGCGGAGAGTGGGAATGCTTAAAGCGGCCACACTATTAGTCCTAGTTTATAATTAAAGCTACAAGTTATTAAAGCTATAATTAAGCTACAGATGAGCAGACTGAGGCTCAGGGGTGTACATGACTCGCCCAAGTTGGCAGTGGAAGCAGGATTTTACCAGGCAGCGTGGCCCCAGCATCTATAGCCCGCAGTCTGAACTCCTATACTATCATGGCTGCCACGACTAGTAAACCCTTATTAACGCCTCACTCAAGACCTTTTGAAGCCCCAGAGAAGCTGGAATGCGTCTTTAAAGGGTACCCGCTATGTCACTGCAGTGCTGTGCCCCCCCAGTGGCTTCTGAGAAGTGTCAGCTGCGTGCTTGCCTGCACCCGCCCGGCCCTCCTCTCTGCTCCTCCCCTCTCCCGTCCTGCGTGTCCCACCACCCTGCCCTTCACGGCCCTGCCGGCACACCAAGCTCCGTGCCATCGCAGGGCCTTTGCACTGGCTGCTCGCTCTGCCTGGAGTTCTCTGTGTCCAGCTCTTTCCCTGAGGGCCCTTCCATCCCTCAGGTTTCAGCTTGAATGTGGCCTCCCCAGGGAGGCCCCTCTGATCACAGACTTCAGTCTCCACCACCCTCAGTGGTGTCCTGCTCACAGGATCTGGCATTGGTTTGTTTGCCACTTCGTGCTTAACTCCTGTCTCTCCAACTCAGCTATAAGCCCCGGGGGCAGGGACTGCCTGACTATCCAGCTGCATCTCCACACCTGGCATGCCTCTGGCCTCACTGTGATTGCAGAATGAATCCGCGGGTGAATGGGAAGTGGAAAGAAAGAATTAAATGCTTAAATTGTCATTAGTTGGAACTCATTAGAGAAGGCCAGACGAGCTTGGGAAAATTGGGATGACAGGCACTCTGAGAGAGCAAGGCACCTGGCCTCCAGATGTATGAAATCATGTGAACAAGTCGGAGAGGGTGTTGCCAGGTATGTGTCCACAGGTGAACTGGATTTTTTTTTTTTTTTTAATTGAGATCTCAATCTGTCACCCAGGCTGGAGTGCGGTGGCACAATCATGGATCACTTGCAGCCTCAACCTCCTGGGCTCAGGTGATGCTCTTACCATAGTCTCCCAAGTAGCTGGGACTATAGGCAAGCATCACCATGCTTGGCTAATATTTTGATTTTTTTCTTATAGAGTTGAGATCTCAATATGTTGCCCAGGCTGGTTTCAGACTCCCGGGCTCAAGTAATTCTCCCGCCTTGGCATCCAGAAGTGCTGGGATTACAGGTGTGAACCATTCCACTGGTTGTAGAAATGAATTGTTTTAAATGAACAAGCAAAGCCGGGTGCGGTAGCTCATGCCTGTAATCCCAGCACTTTGGGAGATGGAGGTGAGAGGATTGCCTGAGCCCACTGGTTCAAGACCACTCTGGACAACTTGGCGAGACCTCGTCTCTACAATAAATCAAAAAATTAGCTGGACGTAGTGGCATATGTCTGGAGCAGCTACTTGGAAGGCTGAGGTGGAAGGATCACCTGAACCCAGCAGGTGGAGGCTGCAGTGGCTGTGAGCGTGCCACTGCACTCCGGCCTGGGTGACAGAGTGAGACTCCGACTCAAATAAATAAATAAGTAAACGAACAAGCAGATAAGGATGATTTGCAGTGGACATGCCAGTTCTGAAAGTGTGTTCGAGGTGGTAGAAATTTATTTAAGTCTTTTCCTGGCAATCTTGTTGACATAGTTTCTCTGCAGATAAATTTTCTGTTAGTGAAAAATAGTGAATTTTGCCAGCACTTTTCTGTAAATTTCCTTTTTGTTGTTTTTTTTTGAGTCGGAGTCTCACTCTGTCACCCAGACTGGAGTGCAGTGGCACATTCATGGCCACCACAGCCTCGACCTGCTGGGCTCATGTGATCCTTCCACCTCAGCCTTCCAAGTAGCTGAAACCACAGGCATGAGCCACCACGCCTGGCTAATTTTTTGATTTATTGCAGAGACGAGGCCTCAGCAAGTTGCCTGGTCTGATCTCAAACCCGGGGGCTCAGGCAATCCTCTCACATCGGCCTCTCAAAGTGCTAGGATAACAGGGGTGAGCCACCACGCCTAGCCCAAGCCCTATAAATTCCAATGCCATGATGGGACCCCCTTTCCCGGTGGCCCTGGGTGAGTGGTGCATGGAGGGATCCCTCATCCCTGGCCACATCTTGGTGCCGGGGCAGGACGCCCAGGACTGGCCTCCTGCTGATTTCATATGAGATCTTTGGCTTTGGTGTTTTGCAAGGTCTGCCGAAGAGCATTCACTCTCAAAGGCTATGGCATTTCTGTAAAGTCCAGAATAGAACATACGCCACTCTGCCTCAAGATTCTGTGTTTCCTTTCTTAAAACCAAACACATATGTCCACCCGAAGACATAGACGAGAATGTCTCGTATCAGCTTTTTCATAGTTGCCAAAAATGGGAAGGAACAGATGTCCAGCAGTGGTGGAATGGATACACAAATGGACATGTTTGCGCAGTGGCACTTACACAGGAGGGAAAGATGCCTGACCAACATGTGTGGCAATGTCGCTGAATCCCACAGTGATAGACAGTGACTTTTCCCAGTGATAGAAACTTCAACTGGGCGGTGGTTATACTAGTGCATGTATATATGTAAAAGGTCATTAAACTTAACAGTTTGTGAACTTTACTGTATGAAAGTTATTCCTGGCATGGCCGGGCACGGTGGCTCAAGTCTGTAATTCCAGCACTTTGGAAGGCCAGGGTGAAAGGATTGCCTGAGCCCGCGGGTTCAAGACCCGCCTGAGCAACATGGTGAGACCTCATCTCTACAATAAATCAAAAAATTAGCTGGGTGTGGTAGCGTGCGCCTGTAGTTCCAGCTACTTGGAAGGCTGAGGAGGAAGGATCGCTGGAGCCCAGCAGGTGGAGGCTGCAGTGACTGTTAGTGTGCCACTGTACTCCAGCATGGGCAACACAGTGAGACTCCAACTCCAAAAAAAAAAGAAAGAAAGTTATTCCTGGCAGGGTGCAGTGACTCATACCTGTGATCCCAGTGCTTTGGGAGGCCAAGGCAGGAAGGTCACATGAGGCCAAGAGATCAAGACCAGCCTGGGCAACATAGTGAAACCCCTGACTCTACCAAAAAATTTTTTAAAATTGGCCAGGGGTACACCTGTAGTTCCAGTGACTAGGGAGGCTGAGGTGGGAGGATTGTTTGAGCCCAGGCGTTCAAGGCTGCAGTGAGCTATGATCATGCCACTGTATTCTAGCCTGGGCAACAGAGCAAGACCCTGTCTTTAAAACAATAAGTAAATTTTAAAAAGTTATTTCTCAATAAAATACATATGTATTGTATTTTATAAAGCTGTATAGTAAAACCTTTTAAAAGGGATAATAAACAAATAAACCTCCCAAACATGACTTGAGCCCCTGCTTTGAGCTAAGCATTTTTACGTGCATTATCCTGTTTAATCCTCATGGCCTCCCTGTGGGTTCAGTGTTATTGTCTCCACTTCAGCGATGTGGATCCTGCAGCCCAGAGAGGTTAAGTGACATGTTCAGGGTCACACAGTCAGTGAGCAGCAGAGCTGGGGTTTGCTCTCTTTCGACCCCACACAGAGCTGAGCTGCCTCTGGGTCTCCCTCACTAAGTTCAAGTTCGGGAATGAGGCTAGCCCTCTCTGCCCTGGGGGGACAGCTCCCCTGGCCTCTTCCAGCCCACCCTGACCCCAGAGCGGTTCTAATCCAGATGTATCTTGTCCCCTCAGCACCCCTTTGTCAGCAGCATCACCAGTAACAAGGCTCTGCGGGAGCTAGTGGCCGAGGCCAAGGCCGAGGTGATGGAGGAGATTGAAGATGGCCGGGACGAGGGGGACGAGGAGGACACCGTGGACGCTGCCTCTGTAAGGCCAGAAGAGTAGGGCTGGGGGCAGGCAGAATCCCAGCAGGCCCCGGTGGGGTGGGAGGGCCCTGGGCTCAGGCAGCATTCCATTCTGCGTCTCCCGGCTCAGGGGTTACGGATGCCCACGCTGCTGGGTACGTAAGAGGCACCTGGGCCAGGGCGAGGCGGCAGGGGATGTTGGCCATGTCCTGTGAGATCTAGGCTCTCACATGGAATCTCCCTATCTTTAAAAGCTGGTAACTGACCCCTTGCTTGCCACCTTTGTTCCTGTTGTTGCTCACCTACATGGGGTGGGTTTTAGTGCACCTTGAAGTGAGCAGGGGAGGCTCTATCTGGTCTCTGGGGCTCCAGCCTTCCTGGACCCCATCTCCCCGGGAACCTGCGTCTGGGCACGTTTGGAGCCCATTTGCAGCTTCAGCACTTGCTGGGTTTGAATCGAAATTAAAGCAAATTTAAATTTGTGAGATCCATCTGACCAAGGAAATATGTCTGTGGGCTGGATTCTGTCCAATCCCTGCTCTCACTGCCTGGAGAGGCCTCTTCTGGGGGAGACTGGCTGTCCAGTGAGGCAGGGGCGGGGCTTGTCCGTCAGGGGATGGAGCAGGCCACGTCCTTGTGCTGTGGACGATATGGTGGCTTTCTCAAGCTGAATTCAGTCCTGGTAGGAGCTTGAGGCTGATGCAAACTTTGCAGGGAGGAAGAAGAAAAATCCCAGGGACAGCCGGGCGGGTAGAACAGCACAGTTACCCCGGCCATTCCTGGAGCCCCTGCTGAGGAATGGAAACACAGAGGTCTAAGAACCTCTGTTTGGGCCTGGCTCCAGGAGGAGGCAGAAAGTGGCCACACCTGGCCTCATTCTCTACAGGCAAGAGGCTGGTCATTCTGAGGGCAGTGGGAGCCATGGAGGGTTTCAGTCAGGGGCTGGGTGTTGATGTGGAGGTGATAGACTTAAGCCCGAATTTTTGAGTCATCACTCTGGGCACTGGATAAAAGGTAGGCTGGAGTTGCTTGCACTAGCTGATGTATCCAAGGCCACACACCAGTGGCTGGTGGGACCCAGATGAAGGCTGGTTGTGTGATTCCATTATCTCAAATTTACAGACAATTGTAGGACAGTGACTGTGTCAAGGGGAGGGAGGAGAGTGCTGTTAGGAAGGAAGGGGTAGGCATAGCCCTGTGGGATGTGGCAATGTCCCCTCCTGCTGGAAGGTGGCCGGCTACGGGGGCACTCACTTTACTCGTTAAGCCGAACATGGATGTCATCCACAGAAATGATGTTCTGTTTCACCACAGCAGCCTTTCCAGTACTTTCCACCCCACAAAAATTCTGAAAAGCAAAGTTTAAAGCTCAGTGGCCGCAAGGCTGAATGAAGCCCCTCGGCAAGGTCTGGTTGGGCTTTTATATGATTTTTTTTTTTAATTGAGTTAGTTGCTGTTTAAAAGTCAAGGGATGTCATGTAAAAATCTAGATTTTTTTTTTTAAATGTGAAATTCCAACTTGAAAAATTGGAAGACCTGACCATAGGGTGGCCACCTTCCTATATTGTCACAATTGGTTGGTGCAGAGTCGCTGCTGGCCCCTTCATATGCGACATGAGCTGTCCAGCTGACCACATGGGCTTCCTAGGAGGAATAACAGCTTTTAAATGCAGCTTGTGATTAGAGAGAGTCAGGAGATTCCTATTCCTCAAAATAAGTAGCAGTTTGGTTATTGGTTATGTAGTAGGAAGTGATGAGGACTGTGGGGCTTAGAGTGACATCTGTTCTACTCTCCGGCCCTGGCCCATTCTCTTTGTGTGTGTGTCTGACTTTTTAACCCCCTGTGTCTCTCACTCTTGCACTGGAAATATAACAGCATCCCACCCCCCCACCCCCCGCTTTTTCCTCCAAAGCCCATGGGGAACCACACTCAGGACTCTTCGGAGGTCAGTCAGCCTAGCCTCAATGCCGACAAGCTTCTGAAGGAATCATCTCCCACTCTGCCAGCGCCCAGCCAGCCTCGGGACAGTGTGAATGGGCCCTGCAGCCAGCCCTCTGAAGCCAGATCCCTCCAGCCCCCCAGCTCCCTAGACATGGTCCCTGGAAATGAGAATGGCCTAGTGGTGCCCGGACCCCTCCGGAAGTCCCGACCCATGTCAATGGATGCCAGGATTCAGGTCTCCGAGGAGAAGCAAGTCCCTGACCAGGGTGTGGACCTCAGTCCAGCAGTCAACAGGTCCCAAAAGACAAGTCAGAGCCGGCCCAACAGCAGTGCCCTGGAGACCTTGGGTGGTGAGAAGCTGGCCAACGGCAGCCTGGAGCCTCCTGCCCAGGCATCTCCAAACCCTTCTCAGAGGGACTCGGACTGTGGCAGCGTCTCCACCTCTGAGAGCATGGACTACAGCACCTCCCTGTCTGCCGACCTGTCCCTGAACAGAGAGACGGGTTCTCTGTCTATCAAGGTAATGCTGTCTCTCCCCACAGGTTTGTTGCAGAGATATAGCAGGTGTCTTGTGGCTCCATGTTGGCTTCGAAAGCATGTAGGGGCTGTCTTGCATTTAAAGTGGTTCATGGAGATCACCCTTCCCTTAAGGAGCTATTAGTTTGATTCACAGTTAAATCTCCAGAATATCTAGGTTCGGTATGGGACTTGGGAACAACACACAGTTGGTTTGAGTTTAAATTTCAAAGTTTGGCAAAAGGTAAAATTTGGGAGAGAAAACTCTAGAAGCAAAAGTTCTCTCACTTGGGCGTCAGCCCATGATGACTGGTAGCTTCAGTGAAAGGAAGTGGGCTCAAAGCTGTCATCCCTGGCTCAGGGGAGGGCGCCTTTCTGGGGCTGAATGACAGTCGCCACCAGGCATGAGGGCTTGGCGTGAGTGCAAGCACTGTGCAGAGTGCTATAAAAAAGAACCCAGAAGCCGGGTACAGTTGCTCACACCTATAATCCCAGCACTCTGGGAGGCGGAGGTGGAAGTGGGAGGATTGCGTGAGTCCAGGGGTTCGAGACCAGCCCAGGCAACTTGGCAAGGCCTCGTCTTTACAATAAATCAAAAAATTAGCCGGGTGTGGTGGTGTGTGCCTGTAGTCCCAGCTACTCAAAAGGCTGAGGCAGAAGGAACGCCTGAGCCCAGCTGCGGTGGCTGTGAGCCTGCCACTGCACTCCAGTCTGGGCCACAGAGTGAGACTCCAACTCAAAAAAAAGAAAGAACTTAGGTTTCTTCACCTTCTCAGTTCACACTTGAACGGGTGGAAGCTCAGGGAGGTCAGGAGCTGGCCCAGGGCTCAGCAGGGCGGAGCGAGGCAATGGTCAGACCCCAGCTGGGAGCTCTGAGCATTCCCAGGGCAGCTACAGACTTCCCCTTGGTGGCCGGAAGAGCTACCTCTTTTTCCTGCCTGCCCCTTACCTCCAGGGTGTTATTCAGTTTGCTGTTGGACATCTGACCAAGTCTGATTTTAGGGCAGGTACTGTCTCTTTTTGTTTTTTCCTTCCCACATTTTCTTGATGAAAAACACACAGAAGATATGAGCTAAAGGAAAAAGAGGGAAGAAGAGAAGCAGCAGCAGCTGGCCCTGGCATTGGCTTTGGGACCCGAAAGAAAGAACGATTACATCAGGTCTCCAGGACCAGTGTAGGCAGCAGCTTTTCCGTATAACTGTCATCGTCCTTGGGGCAGGCGCCCTGTCCCTTCTCTTACTAAAAAGACACTACGTGGGACAAAAAAAAGGGAGACTTTGTCTTATTATTCATTTCTTTATTTTGAGTCAGGATCTCCCTCTGTTGCCCAGACTGGCATGCTGTGGCATAATCACTGCTCACCACAGTCTCCACCTCCTGGGGTCAGGCGGTCCTTCTGCCTCAGCCTCCTGAGTAGCTGGGACTACAGGTGTGTGCTACCTGGCTTTTCTTTTTCCAGAGATGAGGTCTCACGTTGCCCAGGCTGGTCTTAAATTCCTGGGCTCAAGCAATCCTCCCACCACAGCCTTCCAAAGCATTGGGATTATAGGCATGAGCCACCATGCTCAACCTGGTTATTGTTTTAAGCAGACCCACTGAGAGTAGGACCCTCCGCCTCTTCTCAAGGGTAGAGAACATTCCCAGGGGCTGCCGTGAGTCAGAGTCCACCAGCCATGTCAGTGTCATGACTAGGGGTCTGTCCCTTCAGGAACAGAGGCCCCGAAGCCTGGAGCAGTTCTGTGGGAAGACTGTGGCCAGGGACTTTCTTTCTCCCCTCTCTCTTACCCCTGCCAGCCGCTGCTTCTCACTGCTGGTCTGGTGTATCTTGATTTGAATCCACTGTGTGTGAGCTGGACACTAGAGAGATGAGAGTTGGGCGTGGTGGGTCTATGCCAATGCTGTCCAGAGCCCCTGGGTGAGGGGTTTTGGTGGGAGAGAGGAACTCAGCCCTGGGGGACAAGGGCTGTCTGCAGGTCTCGATCAGCAGGGGTGGGGCATAGCCCAACTTTTAGGGCTTCGATGCCTGCTGCCCAGAGCCATCCCGGCCCCTCACACCTCTCCCAGGGGCTGGGGGGTCCCTAGGGTGCCATGCGGAAGGCAGGACTGAGCTGAGTCAGGAAGAGCCTTCAAATTCAGCTAAGAGGCCTGAGGTACAGGGCAGAGGGGGAGAGCCATGAGGACCCCAGTGCAGGCCCCCAGGCCCTCGTCTGGATCAGCCTTGACTTTCCAAAGAGGTCCATGTGTTCCAATCCCATAATACCCCACGAGCCTGGACAGCACTCTGTGGGCCATCACATGTGAACCGCAATTATTCAGTTAAAGATACAGGTTACAAGCCGGACTCGGTGGCTCAACCTGTAATCCCACGCTTTGGGAGGCTGATGTGAGTGGATTGCCTGAGCCCGCGGGTTCGAGACCCGCCTGGGCAACTTGGCGAGACCTCATCTCTACAATAAATCAAAAAAATTAGCCAGGTGTGGTAGCGCGTGCCTGAAGTTCCAGCTACTTGGAAGGCTGAGGCGGAAGGATTGCCGGAGCCCAGCAGGTCGAGGCTGTGGTGGCCGGGAGCGGCCACTGCACTCCTGTCTGGGTGACAGAGTAAGACTCCAAAAAAAAACAGGTTACGAATAATCCCCCAGCGGCTCCTGGCAGGTGGGGCTGCCAGCAGGGTTCAGGTCAGATCAGTATTACCTGCCACATCAGTTAGGAGAATGACCCGTGGTTTTCAGGGCTCTGTGTGTGTGGCATCTTGGCCCTGTGGCCAAGGGGTTACATGTGGTCTGCAGTGATAACTATCGAAAATTAGTTCCACACCGGAACAAATGCTGTGCTCGGGCACTGCTTTGTGCCTCCCATGAATTCTCTCACTGAATCCTCATGACCACCCTGGGAGGCAGGTCGTGTTATCCTCAGTTAAGGCTCAGACAGAACAAGAGACTGGTCCAGAGTAACAGAGCCAGGAGGGATAGGGTAAGGATGAGAACCCAGTCCTTTTTTTTTTTCTGAGTCAGAATCTCCTCTGTCACCCGGGCTGGAGTGCCGTGGCACAATCATGGCTACTGCAGCCTCAATCTTCTGGGCTCACACGTTCCTCTGCCTCAGCCTCCAAAGTAGCTGGGAGTACAGGTGTACATCACCACATCTGGCTGATTTTTTTTTTTTTTAATTTGTAGAGGCGAGGTCTTGCCATGTTGCCCAGACTGGGCTAGAACTTCTGGGATCAAGCAATCCTCTTGCCTTGGCCTCTCAAAGTCCTGGAATTACAGGCATGAGCCACCACGCCCAGCCCTTTGTGCCACCCATCCTGTGTGGAGTGCTGGGAGCCAGCTGGGGGAGGCCTTGGGCAGCGTCTGAAGGCCGAGATCGGGGAAAGGCATGGGATGAGCTGAGACACTTGGGCTCCCAGGCTAAGAAGTTGCAGCAAGAGGGATGAGGGGTGGCCATGCCCTCCCTGGGTGGGGAAAGAGGTATCACCCCCTGTCCAGCCACAGATCCTTCGCTGAGCTTTGCCTGATGTTCTTCCCTGGCCAGGACTCGAGGCTGCACAATAAAACCCTCAAGCGGACACGCAGATTCGTGGTGGATGGCGTGGAGGTGAGCATAACCACCTCCAAGATCATCAGCGAGGACGAGAAGAAGGATGAGGAGATGAGATTTCTCAGGTAAGCCTGCAAAGGGCACCTATGATGGGCACAGGCCTGGGTATGGTAAGAGGCCTGGGCATTGTCCCTTTGGTGAGATGCTCTCTGTCTACAGCTGAGTGGGGGTGTCAAGAAGACAAGTAGCAACTGGTTTTCTGAGATCCTGCATGCCCATTCATCCACCTAACCACCCATCTGTTGTCCATCTACCCATTCATTCCACTTATCCACCCATCATTCCCCACCCATCCACCTGTTCATCTACCCATCCCCACCCAGCCACCCATCAATTCATCTACACTTACATTCATTTAATCACCCACCATTGACCCACCTACTCATCTGTCTACCTATATAATCTGTTCACCCATTTATCCACCCAGTCACTCATTCACCCCCTCCTTTCACTTATTTACCCATCCATCAACCCACCTACCCATTTGTCTACCTATATAATCTTGTTTTGTTTTGTTTTGTTTTTGAGCCGGAGTCTCTCACTCTGTTGCTCAGGCTGGAGTACGGTGGCACACTCATGGCTACTACAGCCTCAACCTGCTGGGCTCAGGCGATCCTTCTACTGCAGCCTTCCAAGTAACTGATACTATAGACACGTGCCACCACACCTGGCTAATTTTTTGACTTATTGTAGAGACTAGGTCTTGCCAAGTTGCCCAACTGGTCTTGAACCCCTGGGCTCAGGCAGTCCTCTCGCCTCTGCCTCCCAGAGTGCTGGGATTTCAGGCATGAGCCACCAGGCCTGGCTACCTGTGTAATCTATTTACCCATTTATCCAATCCCCATCCTCCCGTCCATCTACCCACTCACCTTCCATCCATTTATCCACCCATGCATTCATCCCCTACTCATCTATCTGCCTGTCCTGTTATCCACCCAGTCACCTATCCACCCTCCCATTCATCCATCCACCCATCCACCCATCCACCCATCCGCCTACTCACCCCTCCCCCATCTGCCCACCCATCCACCCGCCCATTCATCTCCCCACTCATCCACCTAACCATTCATCTACCCATGTGTCCGTCAATCCACCAGAGGGAGGACAGGATGGTGACCCAGATAGATAGGAGGTTGTTGCCCCTATAGGACTTATAGCTGGTAGACCAGCACACAGTACACATGGTCATCCCTGGCTGTGGCAAACGTGTAAAGGAAGTAACAGGTAATGGGTGGTATGATGGAGAGCTGAGCCTGCAGGGTGGAGGTCTGGCCACATGCGGAGCTGGGGGAGCACAGAGGGAATTGCAATGGCTGGGGCCCTGAGGAGTGACCGTACGGCTTAAGGGCCTGGTATGGGGAACAGGGAGGCCCTGTCCAGGATGGCCAGGTGTGAGGTGCAGCCTGGGGCAGTGGCCGGGAGGAAGGAAAATGTGGTTAGATTCAATGTCCCTTGTAGACTCGGCTGGATGGAAGGAGAGACAGGGCTGTTTGCCAGGACCCATCCTTGCACTTTTAGTTGCTTGGCCCCACCTTCACGGTCCCTCTTTGGGTTGGGCAGGTAGGGTGAAGATTCTAGCCAGCTCTGAGTGAGAATTCCCTCAGGCTTCGAGGACTGAGTGGCTTCCTGGGAGCTGCTGGTGGGGTAGGGGCTTAGCTGTCAGGGAGCCTCGGAGTCTCAGAGCCTGGGAGGTGCCCCAGACTCTTCAGTTTTCAGCCTGGAGGGCTGAGTTTTCATCACCTCTCCTCGGGGCAGTTGAGGTTTTTCGAGTTGAAGTTCCAGATTTGCCACACCCCACTGAGAAGCAAACCCTCTGGCCCTGGCACCAGGTCCCTGCCTCCTCCTAAGCAGAGAAGTAGTGTGCTGCCTAGACTCACAGAGTGCGACCAAGGAGGTACAGAGGGCGTGCTCTGGAAAGACCAGCACTGTGGGTCCTCCGTGGTCTGAGCATCCTGTAAGCCAGGCCAGGCCGCCAGACTGGGAGTATGGAGTGACCTGGTCATACCTGGATCCTATGCGACTGAACCTGATTACTCTCCCTGACTGAGGAGGCTCTGGACAGAGTTCCTGCTGTTTTCCCTAAAACCACTTTGTCCTTCCTTCCTAAGCTCTCACCCATCTCTGCCTCCTCCTTCGTGAGCCCTCAGGCATTAGGAGGTGATGCCAGAGCCTGGCTGCCTGCCTGCTTTCTGTGTATCTTGGTTTTTTGCTGGTTGTTCTCTAAACCTTGGTTTCTCTTGAGTCAGGATTTCTTTTTCTTTGTTAACACTCTCCAGAAAATCACCTCCTTCCTTCCTCTTTCCAGAAAACACACTCAGACAGAAGCTTTCTTATGTGACTATAGGAAGTACCTCTGCAGGGCTGAGCTGGTGATGACCTCAGTCTCTTAGTCTGCCTGCCCTACACCTGTCCTCTTACATATTTTCTTTCTTTTTCTTTTTTTTTTTTAATCGAGTCTCACTCTGTCACCCAGGCTGGAGTGCAGTGGCATGCTCACGGCCACCACAACCTCGACCTCTTGGGTTCAGGCAATCCTTCTGCCTCAGCCTTTCAAGTAGTTGAAACTACAGGCACACACCACCATGCCTGTCTAATTTTTTGGTTTATTGTAGAGATGAGGTCTCGCCAAGTTGCCCAGGCTGGTCTGCAACCCGTGGGCTCAGGTAATCCTCTCACCTCAGCCTCCCAAAGTGCTGGGTTTATAGGCATGAACCACCATGCCCTCCCTCTTCCTTATTTTCTAAAACCACACTCATCACCAGACCTTAATGACTGCTACCATCTGAAAATCCAATTGACATCTATTAATAAAGTCTTTGACCCTTGTCTAAGGGCAAAAAAAAAAATGTGTCTCTGACTTTTCCCAGACACGTGGGTAGCCATTGCTTCTTCCTCATTATAATTCGAGCATTTGGCACTTACAGAGTGTTTGTCATGTGCCATTGCCTTACCTGTGTCATCTCACTTATCCCTCAAAAAACCCCGAGAGGTGATTATTTGCCTCATTTTACAGAGGAGGGAAGAGAGGATACCCAGCTGGAAAGCAAACATAGCTAAGATTCAGACAGGTCCCTCTGACCCTAGAGAATATGCTCAGCCACACTACACCACTGGCTCCTCCTTGTACCACTGTGGGCAGCAGTTCTGTGAGCAGTTGTGGCCCCTCTGAGCCATGAGGAAGACTGCTAGGGTTGGGGTGTGGTTCAGTGGGAATCACCATGGTGCAGAGGGGGAATGCTAGACTAGACTAGGGTGTGGGCCTAGGGACCTAGTCCCCAGAGGCCACCAGGGAGGCTTTAATTCACAGTCAGAAGGCCCAAGGCCTTTTTTTGAGTCTGGGTCTCACTCTGTCATCCAGGCTAGAATGCAGCAGCATAATCAAGGCTCACTGCAGCCTTGACTTCCTGGACTCAGGTGATCCTTCTGTCTCAGCATTCTGAGTAACTGGGACTAGAGGTGTGTGCCACCACACCGGGATAATTTTTTTGTGTGTGTGTGGAGATGAGGTCTTGCTTTGGTTGACTAAGCTGGTCTTGAACTCCCAGGCTCAAGCAGTCTTCCTTCCTTGACCTCCCAAAGTGCTGAGATTAAAGGTATGAGCCACTGTGCCCGGCCCTCAGTTCTTTCTGTAGCATTTTAATTTTTTAATCTTTTTTCTGATTATATGAATCATTCTTATTTTTTTTTTTGAGCTGGAGTCTCAACTCCATCGCCCAGGCTGGAGTGCAGTGGCACGCTCACCACCACCCCAGCATCAACTTGCTGGCCTCTGGCAGTCCTTCTGCCTCAGCCTTCCAAGTAGCCGGAACTGCAGGTGCATGCTACCACACTGGCTAATTTTTGATTGTAGAGACAAGGTTTCGCCAAGTTGCCTGGCCTGGTCTCGAACCCGCAGGTTCAGGCAATCCACTTGCCTCAGCCTCCCAAAGTACTGGGATTACAGGCTGAGCTACCAAACCCGGCCCATATCAATTTTTTTTTAAAGGGTTTTGCCTTTATTTTTATTTTTTATTTTTTTTGAGTTGGAGTCTCGCTCTGTCGCCCAGACTGGAGTGCAGTGGCACGCTCCCGGCCACCGCAGCCTCAACATGCTGGGCTCCGGCAATCCTTCCACCTCAGCCTTCCAAGTAGCTGGAACTACAGGCACGCGCTACCAAGCCCGGCTAGTTTTTTGATTTATTGTAGAGATGAGGTCTCGCCAAGTTGCCCAGGCGGGTCTCGAACCCACGGGCTCAGGCAGTCCACTCACCTCAGCCTCCCAAAGCGCTGGGATTACAGGCTGAGCCACCGAGCCCAGCCCCATATCAATTTTTAATGTACTTACCCAGGAAGAAATACACTTGACACTTTGGGGTTTATTTCACCAGTATTTTCTCTGTGAGCACACACATACAATAACAATAGACATATTATCAGATTAAGGCACATTGTGTGGCTCAGGTCAAATTTTTAAAAAATTATTATTATAATTTTTTTATTTTAAAGGTGTGGGGTACTACTGGGCGTGGTGGCTCAAGCCTGTAATCCCAGCACTTTGGAAGGCCAAGGAGAGAGGGTTGCTTAAGCCCAGGGGTTTGAGACCAGCCTGGGCAACTTGGAGAGACCTCATCTCTACAATAAAGACAGTTTTTAAAAAATTAACTGGACATGGTAGTGTGCACCTGTAGTTCCAGTTACTTGGAAGGCTGAGGCAGAAGGATTGTATGAGCCCAGCAGGTCGAGGCTATGGTGGTGTGAGTGTGACACTGCACTCCAGCCTGGGTGACAAAGTGAGACTCCAACTCAAAATTTAAAAAAAGAAAAAAGATTTGGGGTACCACTCAGGGTTAGGTATACAAATGGTCATTGTACAGGTTAAGTTTGGAACTCACTTTGGTCCCCACTTCACCTCGTTTCAGTTCAGGTATTCTTATTGATGAAGTGTTAAATTTTTTTATTGTATTTTTAAGATAAATAATACAGGTTGAGCATCCCAAATCCAAAATACGAAATGCCTCAAAATCTGCAACTCTTTTTTTTTTTTTAACATTTAAATCTGCAACTTTTTGAACACCAAGATGATGCTCAAAAGGAGAGGCTCATTGGAGCATTTCAGATTTTGCATTTTTGGATTAAGCATACTGAAATTGCCAGTATTCCAAAATCCAAAGTAATATGAAACCTAAAACACTTCTGGTCCCAACCATTTTGGGTCAAGGATACTCGACCTTTGTAACATCATGGTTCAAAATTCAAAAAAGTAAGAAAATAAACAGTGAAAATTCTTTCTTCCTCTCTTTCTTCTTTTCTACCAGAAATCCCATTCCCTTCCCTGTGCTAATACTTTATGGTGTCGTCCTTCCAGAATACTCAGTGTTTAAACAGGGATGTAAAGAACATGTCCACACACGTGCATAGACACACTTTGCCATCTTTTGCTTCACCAGATGATAGAACAGCATAAGAGAGCCATGCTTCAGCATCTTACTTTTTTTTACTCAGAGATCATTCCATATCTGGTCACACAGTATTTGTTATTTTTATTTATGATTTTCGAGTTGGAGTCTCTATCGCCCTGGCTGGAGTGCAGTGGCACACTCATGGCCACCACAGCCCCAACCTACTGGGCTCGGGTGATCCTTCCGCCGCAGCCTTCTAAGTAGCCTGAACTATGGGCACACGCCACCACACCTGGCTAGTTTTTTTCTTTCTTTTTTTTTTTGAGTTGGAGTCTCACTCTGTCGCCCAGATTGGAGTGCAGTGGCCGCTCCCGGCCACCGCAGCCTAAACCTGCTGGGCCCCAGCGATCCTTCCGCCTCAGCCTTCCGAGTAGCTGGAACTACAGGCACGCACTACCATACCTGGCTAGTTTTTTGATTTATTGTAGAGATGAGGTCTCACAAAGTTGCCCAGGCAGGTGTCAAACCCACAGGCTCAGGCAATTCACTCACCTCAGCCTCCCAAGGTGCGCGATTGCAGGCTGAGCCACCGAGCCCGGCTAGTTTCTTTATTTTTATTGTAGAGATGAGGTCTCGCCAAGTTGCCCAGGCTAGTCTCGAACCCCTGGGCTCAGGCAGTCCTCTCATCTCCGCCTCCCAAAGTGCTGGGATTACAGATGTTAATTTATGTCTTTTGACATGGTAGTTTCACTTCTAGATATTAATTTTTGTTTTGTTTTGTTTTGAGTTGGAGTCTCACTCTGTCGCCCAGACTGGAGTGCAGTGGCCGCTCCCGGCCACCGCAGCCTCGACCTGCTGGGCTCCGGCGATCCTTCTGCCTCAGCCTTCCAAGTAGCTGGAACTACAGGCGCGTACTACCACGCCCAGCTCATTTTGATTTATTGTAGAGATGAGGTCTCGCCAAGTTGCCCAGGCGGGTCTCGAACCCGCGGGCTTAGGCAGTCCACTCACCTCGGCCTCCCAAAGGCGTGGGATTACAGGCTGAGCCACTGAGCCCAGCTAGATAGTAATTTTAAAGAAATATTTATAGATGCACAACACTATTAAATAAGAATGTTCATAACAATGTTATTTATAATAGTAGATTAGGAAAAAATGTCTATAATATACACCTAATTAAATACATTAAAATATATCCATATGATAGAATTGTATACAGTCATCCAAAAATCAAGTTTTAGAAAATATTTAATTACATAGAAAAACCTTTATTTAAAATACCAAATTCTGGCTGGGTGCAGTGCCTGAGAAATGTCACATGAAGCTGGAGCTTCACTCTTCTCTGCCAGGACTTGTGTGCTTTTGCCCCATGTTCCAGGCTATGAGTGTTGTAATCTCTGAGGCCACTTTCTCACCGTGAAATGTTTGCCTCCTCGAACTTTCTAGGCGCCAGGAACTCCGAGAGCTTCGACTGCTCCAGAAGGAAGAGCATCGGAACCAGACCCAGCTGAGCAACAAGCATGAGTTGCAGCTGGAGCAAATGCACAAACGCTTTGAGCAAGAAATCAATGTGAGTGTGAGAAAAGCTGGGGCCCTGTCTTCCTTTTTTTTAGTTGGCGTCTCACTCTATTACCCAGGCTGGAGTACAGCAGTACACTCACGGCCACCCCAGCCTCGACGTGCTGGGCTCCACTTCAGCCTTCCAAGTATCTGGAACTACAGGCATGCACCACCACATCTAGCTAATGTTTTGATTTACTGTAGAGACAAGGTCTCGCCAAGTTGCCCGGGCTGGTCTCGAACCTGTGGGTTCAGGCAATCCTCTCACCTCGGCCTCCCCAAATGCTGGGATTATAGGCATGAGCCACTGCACCCAGCCAGACCCTGTCTTCTTTAAGTGGAAGTGGCCAAGTAGGGATGATTGGGCAGTGGAGAGTAATTCACAGCAATTACCAGTTCCTGTGCTCTCGCAATCTCATAAGGCAGTGACTTGTAAACACAGATATGCATGAAGGTCACACAGGAGGATCTCAGGAGGGGAGATAACCTTTGCTGAGCTCCATGCAACAACCCTGCAAGGTCAACGGTCTGGTCTCCCTTTTGCAGATTAGAAGAGACTAAGTGACTTGTCCCTGGTGACACAGCAGAGAGGTGGTAGAGCTGGGATTCACACCCAGGTCCTAGCACAAGCCCCGAGTGCTTCCCCTTCCACGCCCCATCTCCCGTCTAGGTATGAAGCGACTCTGCTGAATCTCTCCAAATGTATCCTTCCAGGCCAAGAAGAAGTTCTTCGATGTGGAGCTGGAGAACCTGGAGCGTCAGCAGAAGCAGCAAGTGGAGAGGATGGAGCAGGACCATGCTGTGCGGCGCCGGGAGGAGGCCAAGCGGATCCGCCTGGAGCAGGAGCGGGAGTATGCCAGGTTCCAGGAGCAGCTCAAGCTGATGAAGAAAGAGGTGACTTTGCTGGGGCCGTGGGGCGTCTGGGAGCGCTAGGACCTTCCTGGTTGCAGGGATGGAAGTGTAGCTCAGCCTCCCATTGTCAACGCAGGGCACACCCCACCTGAATGCTCCACCAGGTGCGCCTGGCCCGTGTACTCAAGCTGCCCATGAGGAGCGGCTTCCTGCCTTCCATGGCCCGCAGTCCTGTGCGCTGGCGTGGCTCACAGGCTGGCCCTCGCCATGAGGCCTCAGGCAGCAACCTTGGCGTCCTTCCAGCTTGGCACCTCGGCTGAAAGAGAGCAGGGAGGAGGGAAGGGATGGGGGCCCAGGGACTCTGAGATGCTGCCACCAGATGGGGGTGCTGGGTCAGCAGATACCACACATTGTCCACACTCAACCTTCTCTTCCTTCTCCTCCCCCAGTCGGGAAGGAAAGGGTAGTGGCAGGAGGTGGGTGGTCCTGAGACGTCTTGGTCGGCTCTGGAGAAGGGCACCTGGGCCTCAAGACAGAGCAGTGACACCAGGATGTTCTTTCGTAGACGCTTACTCATGTGGTAGGAAGGGGACAAGCATGCTGGCAGCCCCCAGGGTGGGAACACCAGTCCAGGCTGCTCCCTGTCTCTAGCTGAGGGCGGCGGATAAGCAGCCCCCCAGGGTGGACCACGGACCTGACGGGCCCTAGGAGCTCAGCTCGCAGACATCACTGTGGCCTGTGGGGGGCCTCGGGTGGCTGCCTGTGGGAGTCAGGGCCAGTGGCCGATTGAGCAGGGCCAAGACTGGTGTGAGACAGGGAAGCCGGCACCTCGGGCACAGGTGTGCCTCGGAGACGTTGCTGGGTTGCTTCCAAAAGCATCTCAGTAAAGCAAGTCACACTGATGTTCAGTGAGCCATGCTGTAAACAGATGTGCTGTCATCCAGGTTTTGTTGGTCCGTTGCTAGGACACAGGCAGAGTGGGTGTGGCATCATTCTTTAGGGCCCTAAGATTTGGGGAATGGCATATCAGCATTGGCTTCAGTGTAAAGTCACAGTTGCATTAGTCCCTCACCAGAGAGTCACCCTGTCCTTTGAAGCTTTGAAGCCAGGCACTGACTTCTCCTCTCTAGCTATGTAAGTCCTAGGTGGCATCTTCTCCTGGTAGAACGCTGTTTCATCTTCACAGAAAGTCTGTTTGTAGTGTAGCCACTGTCATCAATGATCTGTTAGGCTTTGGACAAGCCATTTCCCAGAGTTCCAGCTGCTTTCTGTCAGTTCCAGCTGCTTTCTGTCAACGTGAGCCATTCAGTAGCTGCTTTGCTGGGGCTGCACATGGTGTGGACTGTGCTGGGTGCCTGAGATACTGCAACAAATGAAACAGATAGGCTCTCTATCCTCAAGGGACTGTCTCCAGGGAAGTCTATCCTCAGGGGACTGTCCTCCAGGGAAGTCAGACAAACAAAAAGCAAGTACACTGTCAAATAAATAAAACAGTTGCCATCATGCCACAAAAGCAAACAGTCTGGTTAACTAGTGATCCAGGGAGACTGTCTTTAGAGTGGTCTGGAAGGCCTCTTGGTGTATGACATGTAAGCTGAGACCAGAAGGATGCTGTCAGATGTGAGAACCTTCCAGGAGGGTGGGGCAGCTTGTGCAAAGGCCCTGAGGTAGGAGAAAGAACTGGAAAACAGTCAGTGTGGTGGAAGCTTAGGAAGGGAAGGGGAGATGAAACAGATGGGTTCAGAGGCCAGGTCACGTAGGGCCAAGGGTCGCAGGAGGAAGATCGCTGTTTTAGTCATTGCTGTTAACATCTATTCCTCACACAGGTGTTTTGAGCATTGAATGAGTGTTAGACCCAGTGTCTGCCCCAGAATTAGTGCTCAGCAGATGCCTGTTCCCTCCTTGGCTCTGTGCCGCCTGTCATATAATCCAAACCGTGTGTGTGTGTGTGTGTGTGTGTGTGTGTGTGTGTGTGTGTGAGTGAAGGAATCATAAGAGGAAAGAGAGACTCCAGAGGAGAGGCCTAGGTTAGGGGCAGGGTAGGAGAAGCCACCTCCTTAGCAGGATCCCAGTAAGGGTGTCAAGCTTGCCCTTGAACTCCAAGGCCGTGTGTGGGATATGATACTTGGGATTCTGCTCACACTCAGTTTTGTTTTTGTTTTTTGAGTTGGGGGTCTCACTCTGCTGGAGTGCAGCGGCACAATCACAGCTTACCACAGCCCCACCCTTCTGAGCTCAGGTGATCCTCCTGCCTCAGCCTCCCAAGTAGCTGGGGCTGCAGGTGTATAGCACCACACCCGGCTAATTTTTTGTAGAGATGAGATCTCGCTATGTTACCCAGGCTGGCACTTCGTTTTTTTTTAATTCTTTTCTCTGGATGGTTTTCCTCAGCAAGTTTTCATGGAAAGGAAAAGCTTAACATCTTGCTTTTTTGGCTTTTTGTGGAGGACACGACACTCACCATTTAGTAAGATTGTGTCCCGTGTAGGCAAACGTGCCTGCTCCAATTCTGCAGCTCATGTCTCTGACAGAGAGCTGCTGTCTTTATGTCTTTCGCAGAAGGGCCAGGCACAGTATTGCTGGCATTTGCTTTTGTTGTCCGGAGCTGTTTGTTGGGGTTTCATGACTCGATGAATTAAACATGTATTTTAGAGTGCCTGTTGTTCACCAGCCCCTGTATTGGGCAGACACGCAGCTGGGCTGGGACTCAGGCTCTCTGACATCTAGAAGAATGCCATTCCCCTGCTCCCTGCCCTACAGAACTCAGCAGGAGAACGATGCTGGTACATTAGTGCCCTCAGGAGTTACCGACATATGTGAGTCCTGTCCCCTCTGCCAAGTAGCCCCATGTGACTCTTCTTTTATTGTTCTCTTGCCTCTCCCCCCACTGTCAGTGGCATAAGATTTCATCATGTTTCAGTGCCTTTAGCAGAAATCCTTTTCTAAACTGCTGTTTCTAATCTTCTGTCCTGGAAAACCAAATCATCAAGTTTGTAAAAGCAGTACTGAGCTCAAGAGGTCTTTAAATTGTGTGATGCACAGATGGTGCTGTTGAAAGGCATTTCGGCAGGCACCGAGGTCCGAGGGTGTGTACCGTGTCCAAGGCAGCCCTCAATGTGGACACAAAGTGACACTGATGAGATCTTGAAGGTATTTTATCAGGGTTTCTAAAATGGTGATTCTCAACCTGGGGCTGTTTTGTTCCCCAGGGGCCACTTGGCAACATCTGGAAACATTTTCACTTGTCACCACTGGAGCAGGGGGAGAGGACCCGGATGCTGCCAAAATTCTGTAACACACGGGACAGCACAACAAAGGGTCTCCCCCAGCGTCAATGGTGCTGAAGTTGAGAAATCCTGATCCAAGCCCATTAAAGCCACAGAATATGGGAGCAGGATTCAGATTACAAATCTAAGATCGGGGTGGGGGAGGAAGCTCAAGAATTAGAAGAGGAGACAATGAGCTGGGCTCGGTGGCTCAGCCTGTAATCCCAGTGCTTTGGAGGCTGAGGTGAGTGGATTGCCTGAGCCTGCGGGTTCGAGACCCGCCTGGGCAACTTGGCAAGACCTCATGTCTACAATAAATCAAAAAATTAGCCGGGCCTGGTAACACACGCCTGTAGTTCCACCTACTTGGAAGGCTGAGGGGGAAGGATCGCCGGAGCCCAGCAGGTTGAGCCTGCAGTGGCCGGGAGCGGCCACTGCACTCCAGTCTGGGTGATGGAGTGAGACTCCAACTCAAAAAAAAAAAAGAGGAGACGATGAAGAGTAGCTGGTGGGATTTGGGATTAGATGGTAAATGTGTGCTTCACGTTATGAGAGACGCCAAACTCCCCCAAAAAGGGCTGTATCATCTGACATCACGAGAATGTGGGAGACTTGGTATTGTCAAGCTTAATTTTTATTTATTTTTATTTTTTGAGTTGGGGGGGTCTCACTTTGTTGCCCAGGCTGGAGTATAATGGCACAATCACAGTTCATCGCAGCTTCAACCTCTTGGGCTCAGGCGATCCTTCTGCCTCAGCCTCCCAAGCAGCTGGGACTATAGACACACGCCTCCACGCCCAGCTTATTTTTGGAATTCTTGTAGAGACAGGGTCTCTTTTTTTTTGAACCAGAGTCTTACTGTCACCCAGGCTGGAGTGTGGTGACACGCTCACAGCCACCACAACCTCGATCTTCTGGGCTCAGGTGATCCTTCTGCCTTAACCTTCCAAGTAGCTGGAACTACAGGCACACTCCACCACGCCTGGCTGATTTTTTTGATTTATTGTAGAGATGAGGTCTCGCCAACTTGCCCAGAACTGGTCTCAAACCCCTGGGCTCAGGCAACCCTCTTGCTTCCACCTCCCAAAGTGCTGGGATTACAGGCTTGAGCTACTGCACCCGGCCTGACAGAGTCTTACATGTTGCCTAGATTGGTCACAAACTCCTGGACTCAAACAATCTTCCCGCCTTGGCTTCCCAAAGTGCTAGAAATTTCAGGTGTGATCCACCATGTCAGGTCTTATTTTAGTTTAGCCATCTGGTAGATGTGAAGTGATACCTCATTTTGGCTTTAAGTTTGTCTTTCACTAATGACTGATACTACTGAGTATCTTTTCCTGTGACTGTATGCTCTCTCTATATATAAGCACAGGAAAAGATACTCTATATATATTGTTGTTGTTGTTGGAGTATCTGTTCCAATCTTTTGCGCATTTATTTAGCTGGGTGATTTGTTTTCTTATTACTGAATTTTAACAGTTCTTTTTATAGTCTATATACTAGTGTTTTGTCAGGTATACATTTTACAAATATCTACTACCAATGTTCAGCTTGTTTCTTAGTTTGCAGTATTTTTTTTTTTAAGAGATAGGGTCAGCCGGGCGTGGTGGCTCAGCCTGTAATCCCGTGCTTTGGGAGGCCGAGGTGAGTGGATTGCCTGAGTCCGCGGGTTCGAGACCCGCCTGGGCAACTTGGCGAGACCTCATCTCTACAATAAATCAAAAAATTGGCCAGACGTGGTAGTGCACGCCTGTAGTTCCAGCTACTTGGAAGGCTGAGGCGGAAGGATTGCCGGAGCCCAGCAGGTCGAGGCTGCGGTGGCTGGGAGTGTGCCACTGCCCTCCAGCCTGGGCAACAGAGTGAGACTCCAACTCAAAAAAAAAAAAGAGATAGGGTCTGGCTCTGTTGCCCAAGCTGGAGTGTAGTGACATGATCATAGCCACTGCAGCCTTGACTTTTTGGGTTTAAGCGATCCTCCTGCCTCAGCCTCCTGAGTAACTGGGACTTACAGGCGTGTGCCACCATATCCGGCTAATTTTTAAATTTTTTTGTAGAGATGAGGTCTCGCTCTGTTGCCCAGTCTGGTCTTGAACTTCTGGCCTCAAGCAGTCCTCCTGCCTTGACCTCCCAAAGTGCTGAGATTATAGGTGTGAGCTGCTGCACCCAGCACAGTGTACATTTTTTTAATGACTGAGAAACACCACCCTGAAGGAAGCTGAGGGCCTGGATACTAAGTAGCCCCAAATAGCACCCATCCACTCTGGGGGAGTCCAGGCGCTAGAGCAAGGTGGCAGATAGGGGGAGGCCTGTGGGTGCTGCCTGGTCAGAGGGGCTCTGTGGAGAGTGGGGTGGAGGCCCAGGCAGCATGAGGACATGCCCTGACCCTGCCGCTGTCTGCTGTCTCGGAGCAGGTGAAGAACGAGGTGGAGAAGCTGCCCAGACAGCAGCGGAAGGAGAGCTTGAAGCTGAAGATGGAGGAGCATGTGCAGAAAAAGCAGCTTCTCGTGAGTCCTTAGTCGGGGAGCAGAGGGGCTGGGGGCCCAGGCTTGAGACCCTGACCGGTGACCAGGCCCTTCTCTGTCTTTGTCCAGGGCCTTCCCCTCAAATTCTCATCTCTTGTTCTGAATACCTGACTCCAGCCCCCTCATTCATGGCCCCTGTTACCCCTCCAACACGCAGCCTTCTCTGATTGCCCTCACCCCACTGGAAGTGACCTCTCCCATCTCTGGACACCCCAGCCTTTGCATTGACACCCCACCCCCCACCCCTTAGCACCTCCTGTCTTGCCTTAGTGCTGTTTGTTACATCTCCTCGACCAAACCAATGTACCGTCTGCCCACTTGGCATCTTTTATATCTAGAAGACAAGACCTCATTTCTGGTCCTGCTCTAGTGTTCCAAGGGATGCCACCCTCCTTTTGTGCCTACGAGGCCAGACACCTTGTAGTTCCTGCCCCCCACTTCCCTCCAGCCCTCGGATTCCAGGTCTAGTCGAATCACCCCTCCCCCTACATCCCTGTGCCTTAACCCTCCAGCGGCTCCCCCTTTCATCAGATGAGACCGCCTCCTCACCATGCCCTGCTGGGCACCAGCCTCCTCCTTTTCATCCCTTGGTGAATGCCCCCATTTTCTCCCACTAGGAGGTCTTTGTGCATTCTGCTTCCTCGGCTCCAAATGCAGGAATCTTAGAATCCACATTCACAGATGCTTTTCTTTTTATCTAGTTCAGCATTCACGGGTTACTGGGGTAGGTGCTGTTCGTTTTCCCATTCGCTGAAAAGGAAGCCAAGGCCCAGAGAAGTGACACTGCAGAGTTCACAGGGAGGGGGTAGATGGGGCCCGAGGCCTCCAGACTGGCTGGCTCCAGACTTCGTGTTCTCTCTGGGACACCTTCCATCCTGTCCCTTAGCCCTTGATTAGAAAGGGAGCACAGGGCAGGGCTGGTGAGGTGGGCAGAGGGACAGCAGGTGATGTGGCCCTGTGGGAGGCAGCCGCATGGAAAGCCTCAAAGACAGGCATATCCTTGGCTTGTATTTTCTGCTTCTAGAAATCCTGAGGGCTAGCACAGAGGTCACAAACATCTAGCTACCAGGATGTGAAGAGCACTATCTTAAGTAGAGAAAACCGGCCGGGGATGGTGGCTGACGCCTATAATCCCGGAACTTTGGGAGGTGAGAGTATTGCCTGAACCCACGGGTTTGAGACCAGCCTAAGGCAACTTGGTGAGACCTCATCTCTACAATAAATTTAAAAATTAGCCAGGCGTGGTGCCACGTGACTGTAGTTCCAGCTGCTTGGAAGGCTGAGTCGGAAAGATCACCTGAGCCCAGCAGGTGGAGGCCGCAGTGGCTGTAAGCATGCCACTGCACTCCAGCCTGGGCAACAGAGTAAGACTCCAACTCAAAAATAAAATAAATAAAAATAAAATAGAGAAAACCAACTGGGCGTGGTGGCTCACCCCTGAAATCCTAGCTCTTTGGGAGAAATGCCTGAGCCCAGGAGTTCAAGACCAACCTGGGCACCTTGGCAAGACCTTAAGTCTACAAAAATAAAAATAAATTCGCTGGAGCTGTGACCCCAGCACTTTGGGAGGCTGAGGTGAGAGGATTGCCTGATCTTGGGGTTTGAGACCTGCATGGGCAACTTGGCAAGACCTCATTTCTACAATAAAAAAAAAAAGATTAGCCAAGTGTGGTGGTGCACGCCTATAGTCGCAACTACTTGGCAGACTGAAGCAGAATTGCCTGAGCAATTCTGAGCTGGGCGTGGTAGCGCATGCCTGTAATTCCGGCTACTCGGAAGGCTGAGGTGGAAGGA
>NW_007250968.1:15971-20704 GCF_000164805.1 Carlito syrichta | reverse complement strand
AGTCTGGGCGACAGACTGAGACTCCAATTCAAAAAAAAAAAAGATTTGCCATCTTTACTCTTGTTAAGTATGCAGTTTAGCAGCACTAAGAACATTCCCATTGTGCAGGCATCAGTACCACCATCTCCAGAGCTCTTGCCATCTTGGAAAACTAAAACCCTGTGTCCCTCAAACCACAATGTCCCATTTCTTCTCCCCTAGCCTCTGGTGACATTTCCCTACTTTCTTTCTCTATGATTTTGACTACTCTAGACACCTCACCTAAGTGGAGTCATATAGCATTTGTCCTTGTGTGATTGGCTTACTCTACTCAGGATAATG
Organism: Carlito syrichta; assembly: GCF_000164805.1. Lineage (NCBI taxonomy): Eukaryota > Metazoa > Chordata > Mammalia > Primates > Tarsiidae > Carlito > Carlito syrichta. The sequence goes on along the minus strand of NW_007250968.1, from coordinate 20,383 downwards.
TCCTTGGAGCTCATCCATGTTGTAGCATGTGTCAGAATTTCCTTCCTTGTGTGGTGTAACATGCTTACCCCCTTGGGTTGTTTCCATCCTTGACTATTGCAAATAATGCTGCTATGAACATGGGTATACACCTATCTCTTCTAGTCCTCGCTAATAATTTTTGTGAAACAACAATCATAGTAGTTGTGGATACTCTCATATAGCTGTACTACAAACAGTTGCTGTTGTAGGGGATGGGATTAGTGGGGAGTTTTACTTTCTTCTGTGGTTTTAATTTGAAACTTTTTTTACTATTTATTTATTTTGAGTAGGAGTCTCACTCTGTTGCCCACGCTGGAGTGCAGTAGCACGGTCACAGCCACCGCAGCTTCGACTTGCTGGGTTCAGGCAATCCTTCTGCCTCAGCTTTCTAAGTAGCTGGAACCACAGGTGCGCACCACCATGCCCAGCTAATTTCTTCATTTATTGTAGAGATGAGGTCTGGTCAAGTTGCCCAAGCTGGTCTCAAACTCCTGGAATCAGGCAATCCTCTCACTTCTGCCTCCCAAAGTGGTGAGATTACAGGCACGAGCCACCGCTCCCAGCTTTTTTACTTTTTATTAAGGAAAATTAAAGCCATAATGAGGAGTAAGTCTCATTGTATAAGGAACCCCCATGTACCTTTCACCTGCTCTGCATATTGTTAACTTGTGTCCACATGTTCACTCTGTGACCCATGGTATCATTTTGAATCAAATCCCAGATATTTTATCATCACAAACATTACAAACAGGCCAGGCGCAAATCTGGGTGTGGTGTAATCTCAGCACTTCAGGAGGCAGAGGCAAGAGGTTTGCTTGAGCTCAGGGGTTTGAAACCAGCCTGGGCAACTTGGCAAGACCTCATCTATACAATAAATCAAGAAAAATTAGCCAGGCGTGGTGGCGCAGGCCTGTAGTTCCAGCTACTTGGAAGACTGGGGCAGAATGACCGCCTGAGTCCTGCAGGTCGAGGCTGCGGTGACTGTGAGCGTGCCACTACACTCCAGCTTGGGCAAGAGTGAGACTCGACTCAGGAAAAAAAAAAGCACACACAGAGGTCACAGATAACCACAATCCCATAAACAAATCTAACAAATTCAACAGTAATTGCTGAATAGCATCATGTCTGCAGTCATCAGTATTCACATCTCCAATTGTCTCATGAATGTCATCTTTTTTTTCCTTTTTGAAAGCAGGGTCTTGCTCTGTTTCCTATGCTAGAGTGAAGTAGTGCCGTCATAATTACTGCAGTCTCAAACTCCTGGGCTCAAGCGATTCTCTTGTCTCAGCTTCCCAAGTAGCTGGGACTACAGCCACCTGCCACCGTGCCTGGCTAATTTTTTTTTTTTTTTTTTTTAAAGAGGCGAGTTCTCTCCTGCAGGTTGATCTTGAACTCCTGGGTTCAAGTGAACTTTCTACCTCTGCCTCCCAAAGTGCTGGGATTACAGGTGTGAGTCATTGCACCTGGCCTATCCTTTTTTAAAAACAAACAAACAAAAGATACAATTTGTTCTTTGAGCCAGGAGCCAAATGAAGCCATGTGTCACAATTGGTTCATATGTTTCTGAGTGTCTCCTAAGTTTCCCCTCCCTATGTTGCGGTTTTCCTGGATTTTCTTCTCTGCTCATTCTGACTTTCCTTCTGTAATAGGAGTAGAGGTGAGGTACCCACACGGCTCTGGGTAAAGGCCTGTCCTTCTCCCCTCCTGCCACAGGACCGGGACTTTGTGACCAAGCAGAAGGAGGACCTGGAGCTGGCCATGAAGAAGCTCACAGCCGACAACAGGCGGGAGATCTGTGACAAGGAGCGTGAGTGCCTCACCAGGAAGCAGGAGCTCCTGCGAGGTAGGACCCTGGGTGGCAGTGCCATCGGGCCCAGCCTCTCCAGACACCCCACCCCAGGAGTGGGCAGGCAAGGAACAACCAGTAGGCCTCCTCCATCCTCAAAACTAAGCATCATCCTTCATGGAGAAACTCTGGTGAAAACCCCACTGGAGGCAGGGCGCAGTGGCTCATGCCTATAGTCCCAACACTTTGGGAGGCTGAGATAGGATTGCCTGAGCCCACGGGTTCGAGACCAGCCCGGGTAAGTTGGTGAGACCTTGTCTCTACCATAAATCAAAAAATTAGCCGGGCGTGGTGGTACGCGTCTATAGTTCCCGCTGATTGGAAGGCTAAGACGGAAGGATCGCCTGAGCCCAGCAGGTCGAGGCTGTGGTGGCTGTGAGCGTGCCACTGCAATACAGCCTGGGCGATAGAGTGAGACTCTAAGTCAAGAAAAAAAAAGAAAACCCCACTACCTACTAGAGTTAGGAAGGAGGCAAGCACACAGTTGTCACCAGCACTGTTTGACATGACACTAGAAGTCAAGGGAGACAAAGAATGGAAGAGGCAAAGAGTGGGTGCAAAGTGGTTTTTTTTGGTTTTTGTTTTGTTTTTGAGTCAGAGTCTCACCCAGGCTGGAGTGCAGTGGCATGCTCACCTCCACTGTAGCCTTGACCAGGCTCAGGCGATCCTTCCACCTTAGCCTTCCAAGTAGCTGGAACCACAGGCATGTGCCACCACATGCCTGCTAATTTTTATTTATTTATTGTAGAGATGAGGTCTCGCCAAGTTGGTCTTGAACCTCTGGGCTCAGGCAATCCTTTTGCCTCTGCCTCCCAAAGTGCTGGAATTACAGGCATGAGACACCACTGTGCCTGGCTGTTTTTCTTTTGAGTGAGGACCTCACTCTGTCACCCAAGCTGGAGTACAGTAGCACATTAAGCCTCACTGCAGCCTTGACCATCCTACCATCCTGGGCTTAGGTGATCCTTCTGCTGGATCCTTCTGCTGCAGCTTTCTGGTAGCTGGGACTATAGCCACACACCACCATGCCTGGCTAATTTTTGTATTTTTGGTAGAGACGAGGTCTCACTATGTTGTGCAGGCTAGTCTCAAACAGCTGGGCTCAAGCAGACCTCCTGCCTTGGCCTCCCAAAGTACTGGAATTACAGGTGTGAGCTACTGCACCTGGCCTGGAAATTGTTACCAAGTGACCTGTGTTCATGGGGTAGTAGAGACAGGGGATAGCCCCATCCAGTGACTGTTGCCAGGGACCAGGACATTTACATTTTCATACCTTTCACCTTCACCCTAGGAGGCAGGTCCTACCTTTTTTTTTTTTTAAGTTGGAGTCTCCCTCTATCACCCAAGCTGTAGTCCACTGGTATGCTTAGGGCCACTGCAGCCTCAACCTGCTGGGCTCAGGTGATCCTTCTTCCTCAGCCTTCCAAGTACCTGGAATCACAGATGCATACCACTGTATGTATCCCAGCTAATTGTTTATTTATTGTAGAGACAAGGTCTTGCCAAGTTGTCCAGGGTGGTCTCAAACCCCTGGACTCAAGTAATCCTCTTGCCTCTACCTCCCAAACTGTTGGGATTACAGGTGTGAGCCACCATGCCTGGCTATCCCCTTTTTATAGATAAAGAAACTGAGGCTTGGGGAATTACTATTCTTTGACTGAGAGTGTTAGTCTATTCATACTGCTATTAAAAAGTACTCCTAAGTGGGTGGCTTGTCAATAACTGAAATTTACTTCTTTCATTCCTGGAGACTGGGAAATTTACCATCAAGGCGCTACCAGACTTGGGGTCTGATGAGAGCTGATCTCTGTTTCATAGGTGGCACCTTCTTGCTGTGTCCTCATGTAATGGAAGGGAGAGTAGCTCTCTGGGGTCTTTTTTTTTTTTTTTTTTTTTTTGAGTTGGAGTCGCACTCTGTCACCCATGCTGGAGTGCAGTGGCACACTCATAGCCACCACAGCCTGATCTGCTGGGCTCAGGTGATCCTTCCACCTCAGCCTTCAGAGTAACTGGGACTATAAGTGTGCACCACAACACCCAGCTAATTTTTTGATGTATTGAAGAGATGAGGTCTTGCCAAGTTGCCCAGGCTGGTCTCGAACTCAGGCAATCCTCTCATCTCAGCCTCTCAAAGTGCTGGGATTATAGGCATGAGCCACTGCACCTGGCCTCTGGGGTCTCTTTTGTAAGAACACTAATGCAGCTAGGTGCAGTGGCTCATACCTGTAATCTCAGCACTTTGTGAGGGCAACATGGGAGGATTGCTTGAGCTCAGGAGTTCGAGACCTGCCTGGGCAACATAGCAAGACCTCGTTTGTACAAAAAAAAATTAGCTGGGCTTGGTGGCACCTACCAGTAGTCCCAGCTACTGAGGAGGCTGAGGCAGTAGGATTGCCTGAGTCCAGGAGGTTGAGACTGAGATGAGCCTTAATTGTGCCCCTGCACTCCAACCTGGGTGACAGAGCAAGACTTCAATTTAAAAACGAGAGAGAGCCGGGCTCAGTGGCTCAGCCTGTAATCCCGCGCCTTTGGGAGGCTGAGGTGA